>NC_074667.1:77891176-77936744 GCF_029448725.1 Salvelinus fontinalis | reverse complement strand
ACCCACTACCCATTCTATCTTACCCCCTACCCATTCTATCTTACCCCCCTACCCACTACCCCATTCTATCTTACCCCTCCCCACTCTACCTTACCCCCTACCCACTACCCATTCTATCTTACCCCTACCCATTCTATCTTACCCCCTACCCATTCTATCTTACCCCCTACCCATTCTATCTTACCCCCTACCCACTACCCATTCTATCTTACCCCCTCCCCACTCTACCTTTCCCCCTACCCACTACCCATTCTCTCTTACCCCTTCCCCACTCTACCTTACCCCCTACCCCCTACCCATTCTATCTTCCCCCTACCCATTCTATCTTACCCCCTACCCTCTACCCACTCTACCTTACCCCCTACCCCCTCCTCACTCTACCTTATCCCCTACCCACTCTACCTTACCCCCTCCCCATTCTACCTTACCCTTTCCAACCTCCCCCCTCCCCCCTACCCATTTAGGAGTGAAGAAGAAAGAACACGGAAGAATCACATGGGCTGAGATGCAGTTGAATAACCTCACCGACCTTATAAACCATCATTACCAGTCAGACCCGGTCAGTCCGATAGATTTGTCCCTTTTACCTCTGGCACTGTTTTCTTGCATATGCAAATGAATCGGTCCTGTCCACCTTTATCTTTGCCTGGCTGAATAGCTGCTGAGACAATGGAGATTACTGACAAAGCTAAGGGGCTGTGGAGTGGAGCAGAGCTTCCACAATCCCCTGGTGTAATAGAGACAGGGGCATTAAACACAGGACAAAGGCACAGGTGTCTGCAGGTGTGACTATGGTCTGTCCACAGTGCTGGAGGCTGGGGAGAGAGGGGGAAGTGGGGGAGCGACGGCTGGAGGGGGAGAGGAGGGGGGTTTGGGGTGTTGACAGCACGCCCAGGGGCTCAGCAACCAGGCAATAGTTAAAAACAAGATAAGACCTGAGAGATTGAAGACAGAGGGGTTAAAGAGAGAGGTAGAGGTCAGGAAGATGGATAGATGTAATTAAAATTGGAAAAGAAGACATTCAGTTTGAAGGGAAAAGATCGATATCCAGACCCACTTCAGTTTTATTACCTTACAAATACAAGTGTTCTGGTTAAAAGTGCCTCTATACTAACATACCAATGCCATTGTTTCCATAGCAACTCTCATCATGCTCAAGAATATTTACCAGCCGTTCATAGAACACTGTCCTTTTGTCCTTAGACTGAGTTTTGTCCTTAGACTGAGTTTTGTCCTTAGACTGAGTTTTGTCCTTAGACTGAGTTTTGTCCTTAGACTGAGTTTTATCCTTAGACTGAGTTTTGTCCTTAGACTGAGTTTTGTCCTTAGACTGAGTTATATTGGGCTATACTAAAGAGATGAACCATTCGCACCACTAAATGAGACCGTTCTGTTTATAGGAACTGTGGGTAGGTTGTGGGCGACTCCGTGCCCCTTTAAAAAGATACTATGCTTCCCATTTAATGTCCTCCGGATGACAAATTGCTTCCAGGGGAAAAGCTAAGTTAAGAAAATTATATATGACACTTAAAAAGACATACTCCTTCAACTTAATTATTTTACATTTAGATTTCAGTTAGTTACTGAACTGATACAAGAACGGTGAAAACCAATGAATATCCACTTCCTTCTTAAGTCATCGTTTGAAAATGCAATCGGCAGTTGCTTCATTGAGTCATAGACGACAATGTGTATTCCATGCTATTAAATTTGATACAATTTGTTTTCCAATCTTTTTCCAAAATGCATATTTAGTCACATGCACACACATCTCATTGGAAAGTGTCATTTAAAGACAAGGATAAGTACATTTGCAGTACACAGATTAAATAGTATCTGGAGAAAAAAAACACTTAGAAAATTGGGGCAAATTACAGCTCTAATACCATTACAAATATACAGAACAGTCATAAACTGTTCTTTCCTTTTGAAAATGCTTACTATATATCTGATGGTATTCTGACAGACAGAACCCAAACCATCTTTATTTTCTATTTTTTCAGCACAAGCCACTAAATACTTCCTTGGAAGGGATTTAAGAGAGACACAGGAGGGGAATGGTGAAAGAGAGGAAACAGTCAAAAAAGAAAGATGGAGAAAGAAAGATGACGATCAGAAACTTGCCATTTAAAATGTACAAAATGTCAAAGAGGTAAAGAGAAGAAACAAAACATGGATTAGGAATTGTAAAGAGAGTCAATTAATAAAAATTAAAAAAGAAGATGAAGAAGAGGAGAGAGAGAGAGAGAGAGAGAGAGAGAGAGAGAGAGAGAGAGAGAGAGAGAGAGAGAGAGAGAGAGAGAGAGAGAGAGAGAGAGGAGAGAGAGAGAGAGAGAGAGAGAGAGAGAGAGAGAGAGAGAGAGAGAGAGAGAGAGAGAGAGAGAGAGAGAGAGAGAGAGAGAGAGAGAGAGAGAGAGAGAGAGAGAGAGAGAGAGAGAGAGAGAGAGAGAGAGAGAAAGGAAGGAAGGAGAGAGCGGGAGAAAGAGAGGGAGAAAGTGAGAGAAAAAAAGAGAGAGAGAGCAAGAGAAAGAGAGAGAGAGAGAGAGAAAGAGATAAATTAGTGATTTGGGTTGGAAGCAGGAGCATGGAGCTAGAGTTGGCAGGGTTTTGGTGGAGGGAGGAGTGTGGTGGTTCAGAAGTCCTCCAGCGCGAGGCGCCAGTGTGTCCGGCGGGGGCCCTGACCATGAGCAGCCTTACCCCCCCAGAGTCTCAGCCACAACCCCCCCCCCACTGGCAGGCAGGCAACGCTGGAGCTGCTGCCGCTGCATGTTTATTTAATATCCTCAAGAAATTGAAATATCTTTGTGGGTTAACACACACACACACTCTCTGACTCAAACACACACACTGGCTAACACTCATACACACAGACAGCCACACATGCGCAAACTCACACACACACACGCACACACACACACACACACACACACACACACACACACACACACACACACACACACACACACACACACACACACACACACACACACACACACACACACACACACACACACACACACACACACACACACACACACACACACACACACACCGCCACATATAAATAAATACAATAATAATATTCTCTTGATCTAAGGCCAAATAAACAGGGAGAAAACGTCTCTCTTTTTCAACAGCAGGGTAGTAGGAGCAGTGAGTGCCTGACTCTGCATAAGGACTTTTCCTCGTTCGGAAGTGTGGACTCTTCCTCGTTCGGAAGTGTTGACATAGCTTGGAGATGTAGAAATACTTCACCCATGACGCTTACCTGTCTTCAAAATCAACAAGTATGTCTGTGTGTTTTCAAAGGACCTACATCTTTGAAAAGAGTGACGGTAGATCTATAGCAATAAAATCTGAGCCTCCCTCCTAATTGACGTCTTGAGTCCATGGCTACCACTCTGTAATGTAGCCAATAAATGTGTGTCCATTCATGGAGTTTATAAATGAAGGAAACATGCATAAACACGTCTTTTCTGGGTTGTGTGTTTGGTCATAATGGCTCTTGATCATTACAGAGCAATTCTTTCAGACAGAAATCCTTTAAACAGCCCTAGGATTTGGAGTCCATACTCTCCCCGCTCTGTCTCCTCTCTCCCTTCTCTCTGTCTCCCCTCTCTCCTCTCTGCTCAAGAGCCACCAACCACTGGTCCCGCCAAAAATAACACTGGAGCGCCACTTGAACCCGCGCCTCACCACAGAGCGGCCCGGGCGAGAGAGAGAGAGAGAGAGAGAGAGAGCGAGAGAGAGAGAGAGAGAGAGAGAGAGAGAGAGGAGAGAGAGAGAGAGAGAGAAAGAGAGAGAGAGAGAGAGAGAGAGGAGAGAGAGAGGAGAGAGAGAGACGAGAGAGAGAGGAGAGAGAGAGAGAGAGAGAGAGAGAAAGAGAGAAAGAGAGAGAGAGAGAGAGAGAGAGAGAGAGAGAGACAGAGAGAGAGAGAGAGAGAGAGAGGGATCAAAACACACACAAGAAAAGGAAACATCATATTGGAGTTGCATTTCTTTTGTTCATATAACTCTACTAGTTCCTAAAATATATATTTAATGTCAAATCTTGGTTGGGGCCAAGTGGAGAAAAGTTGAGGGTCTGTACATGATTGCTGAGACTGTATCCATTTCAGGTCTCAGTCCATAATTAAACACTAACAGTAGTAACAGCACTCTTAATATCACGTTAAATGTCAATAAAATGAACAGTTCAACCAAGTGAAAGGCTGGCAGACAAGGCAAATTAGAGCAGAAAATATTAATGATGTGTTTTTTTTTTTAAATTCCTGATTTTATTTAAACCTTTATTTTGACAGGGAGTCATGCTTAGACTGCGGTCAATTCTTTTTAGAAGAGCCCTGTTATTACAACAATATACACCTTAATACATTATGAAAACCACAACAGAGATACAAACACAATCGTTGAAAACAAACACATTCTTCAGTAAAAAGGTCCTCAGTCAGCCAATCTGAATTTCCCCAGAGCGGGAAAGGGTAGGCAACTATAGGTAGGCAACTCGTTTCAGACATGGGACGATTTCTGTCGGAGCAGGTGGTAGGGGATCCGGAAACATAATTATAATAATTTGTTCACTGCAAATTGACCACAACTAAGCCCAATTAGAGATTGTATTTGAAAATAACAATAATTTCATAGCTTTATTACATTGAGACACGATCACGTGTGAATTCTTGGGAATAGATTTTTTTAACAAAAACGTTTTGGGGCCCCAAAAAACGATTAACGGGCTGGTTCTGGCCCGTGGGCCACCTGTTGCTGACTCCTGCCC
Source organism: Salvelinus fontinalis (assembly GCF_029448725.1). Classification (NCBI taxonomy): domain Eukaryota; kingdom Metazoa; phylum Chordata; class Actinopteri; order Salmoniformes; family Salmonidae; genus Salvelinus; species Salvelinus fontinalis. Next base: position 77,931,967 of record NC_074667.1, on the reverse strand, counting down.
TAGAGGCACAAAAACATCACATTTTAGAGTTTTGGAGATATTCTACAAGTAAGGCACAAAACTAACTTTTCTTTATTTTTTGGTGAGGTTAGTTCATGGTTATGAACCAATCACATAACACAGTGAAAGAAGGTTTGAGATATGTCATTTTCTGACTTGTTGTCTACTTTGTTACTGTAGCTGTTCTGTTCTGTTACTGTAGCTTTACTGTTCTGTTCTGTTACTGTAGCTTTACTGTTCTGTTACTGTAGCTTTTACTGTTCTGTTCTATTACTGTATAATTACGGTTCTGTTCTGTTCTGTTACTGTAGCTTTACTGTTCTGCTACTGTAGCTTTAATGTTCTTCTCTGCTCTGCTCTGTTATGTTCTGTTCTGGCCTGTAGCTTTACTGTTCTGTTCTGTTCTGTTCTGTTCTGTTCTGCTCTGTTCTGGCCTGTAGCTTTACTGTTCTGTTCTGTTCTGTTCTGCTCTGTTCTGGTCTTCTCTATTCTGTTCTGCTCTGTTCTGGTCTTCTCTATTCTGTTCAGCTCTGTTCTGTATCTTTACTGTTCTTCTCTGTTTGTCATGGTTCCATCTGTCACCAGAGGGCGGCAGCGACCACCCTAGAAACATTAACGACACCCAGGTGTGTCCAATTTACTCATTATGAATTCCCTGTTGAAAGAGGTGTGTTTCCATTGTCTTTTGCAGAAGCATGTATTGTTTACTGTGTGCGGTCATTTCCGAAGTGAGTTTTCGAGACTTAGTGTTTGTTGTTTTTTCAAGTGTACTGTGATCCTGCGGCTACCGTTTCTCAGTAAAGTATTATGTTTATCCTTAACCAGTGATTCCTCGTCTGGTCTCTTCTCTGCACCTGGGTCCAACCTTACAACGTCACAGAAAGCTTCTGCCCAAACATGGACCCAGCAGAGATCACCCAGATCAAGAAGTTTGTAACCCACCAAGGAGCACTGCTTGGGTGGCAGCAGGAACAACTCTCCCAAATATCAGAGACCCTCCGTGCATTTACTGACTACCTCCAACTACAGTCCAACCTCAACCCAGGAGGAGCCAATGTCCAAGTCTCATCGCCCAGTGCTACAGGTGTCGCCGTAGTTCCTCCAGGGAACCTGCACAGGGAACCCAAGATCCCAGCCCCTGAGCGGTGTGATGGCCACCCGGGAGGATGCAAGCGGTTCCTCACTCAGTGTTCTCAGGTGTTCGAGCTACAGTCCTCCTCGTTCCACACCAATCGGGCCATGATCGCCTACGTCATCTCTCTACTCTCAGGCAAGGCCCTGGTGTGGACAACGGCGATGTTGGAACAGCAGCCACCATCCTGCATCTCCATATTAGCCTTCATTGCCAAGCTGTGACGAGTCTTCGACCAGACCACCCAGTCAGCGGACGAGAAGCGGCCAGCCGACTGTTCAACATCCGCCAAGGGGCCAGACCAGTGGCGGACTTTGACATTGAGTTCCGCACCCTCGCCTCCTAGAGTGGGTGGAATACAGAGGCCCTGGTCACCGCTTTCCACAAAGATTTGTCGAACTCCATCAAGGATGAACTGGCCTCTCAGGAACTGGGAGAGGACCTTGAGTCCCTGATAACGCTGGAAATCAGGATCGACAACCGCCTCTGAGAACGCATGAGACAGCGCCTTTTTGACACCACCCCAGTATTCCGGTTTCCTGAGCATCCCAAGCCCTCCAAACCCAGCATTGAGAAGCCCATGCAGCTGGGATGCACATGTCTGAGCCCACAGGAGTGTGACAGGCGCATGCATGAAGGCTGCTGCCTCTACTGAGGACATCGCGGCCATCTCCTTGCTACATGCACAGAGCTGACAGGAAATGCCAGAGCTCGCCAGGACAAGCTGTGCAGTTACCTCCCGGCTACTCAGTCACCGTCTGTCACAACCTGCAACGCTCCACTGGGACAACCGTCAGCATCAGATTCAAGCTTTCGTGGACTCCGGGGCCACAGATAATTTCATTGATCAGGACTTCGCCAGAGAATTACAAACCCCCTGAGTGAAGTGTCCCGTCCCTCTGCACATTCAAGCCCTCGATGGACGGCCCATTGGCTCCAGACAGGTGGAATATCAGACCAAGCCCGTTCTACTGCAGGTTGGGGTGAACCCCTCAGAGACTCTTAGTTTTCTTTTGATCACTGCTCCCGAGAACCCCCTTATACTAGGGTACCCCTGGATAGCGCTACATAACCTACTATTCTCCTGGTCCACGGGACACCTACTAGACTGGGGTAAGGACTGCCAGACTAAATGTCTAAGACCCCCACCAAGAGCCTCACCGTGTCCTCCTGCATCCATTGAAAACCAAGACTTTTCCGCTCTCCCTCCTGAATACTTCTACCTCCTGGAGGCGTTCGGTAAGAGGCAAGCCACCACCCTTCCCCCCCATCGTCCATACGACTGTGCGGTAGAACTCCTACCTGGTTCCACACCTCCCCGGGGCCGCCTGAACTCACTCTTGACCCCTGAAGCAGCGGTCATGGACAATTATATCCGGGAGTCACTGGAGGCCGGTTTCATTCACCCCTCTACATCCCTAGATGGTGAATGCTAAGAAGGATGGAGGCCTGCATTCTTGCCTTGATTACATAGGGCTAAACTGGACCCTGGGACTAAACACCTCCCTCTGCAACTGGATCCTGGACTTCCTGACGGGCCATCCCCAGGTGGTAAGGGTAGGTAACAACGCATTCGCCACGCTGACCCTCAACACGGGGGCCCCTCAGGGGTGCGTGCTCAGTACATCGCTGGGGCAAGCTTCCTGCCATCCTCTGATACCAGGCGGTGTCAGAGGAAGGCCCTAAACATTGTCAAAGACTAGTCATAGGCATAGACTGTTCTCTCTGCTACCGCATGGCAAGCAGTACTGGAGCGCCAAGCCTAGGTCCTAGAGGCTTCTAAACAGCTTCTACCCCCAAGCCATAAGATTCCTGAACAGGTAATAACATGGCTACCCAGACTATTTACATTGTCCCCCCTTCCCTCTTTTACACTGCTGCTACTCTCTGTTTATTATCTATGCATAGTCACTATAACTCTTTAAGTACATATTACTTCAATTAACTCGACTAACCGATGCCCCTGCACATTGACTCTGAACCGGTACTCCCTGTATATAGTCTCACTATTGTTACTTTACTGCTGCTCTTTAATTATTTGTTACTTTAAATTTATCTTGTTTTTTTTTCATTTAGAAAAAAATGAAAATGTTTACAATTTTTTATTATTACACTGCTCAAAAAAATAAAGGGAACACTTAAACAACACAATGTAACTCCAAGTCAATCACACTTCTGTGAAATCAAACTGTCCGCTTAGGAAGCAACACTGATTGACAATAAATTGCACATGCTGTTGTGCAAATGGAATAGACAAAAGGTGGAAATTATAGGCAATTAGCAAGACACCCCCAAAAAAGGAGTGATTCTGCAGGTGGTGACCACAGACCACTTCTCAGTTCCTATGCTTCCTGGCTGATGTTTTGGTCACTTTTGAATGCTGGCAGTGCTCTCACTCTAGTGGTAGCATGAGACGGAGTCTACAACCCACACAAGTGGCTCAGAGAGTGCAGTTCATCCAGGATGGCACATCAATGCGAGCTGTGGCAAAAAGGTTTGCTGTGTCTGTCAGCGTAGTGTCCAGAGCATGGAGGCGCTACCAGGAGACAGGCCAGTACATCAGGAGACGCGGAGGAGGCCGTAGGAGGGCAACAACCCAGCAGCAGGACCGCTACCTCCGCCTTTGTGCATGGAGGTGCACTGCCAGAGCCCTGCAAAATGACCTCCAGCAGGCCACAAATGTGCATTTGTCAGCATGTGGTCTCACAAGGGGTCTGAGGATCTCATCTCGGTACCTAATGGCAGTCAGGCAACCTCTGGCAAGCACATGGAGGGCTGTGCGGCCCCACAAAGAAATGCCACCCCACACCATGACTGACCCATCGCCAAACCGGTCATGCTGGAGGATGTTGCAGGCAGCAGAACGTTCTCCACGGCGTCTCCATCCTCGTTCATCCTGATCCTACTCGTCCCTTTGTGGTAGAGATGGACGCCTCGGACACCGGAGCAGAGGCGGTCCATTGACAACGGAACGAGGAGGGCAAAAAACTGCACCCATGCGCCTTTCTCTCCAAGCGGTTCTCACCAGCTGAACACAACTAACTTGTAGGTAACCGGGAGCTCTTGGCAGTTAAGTTGGCCCTTGAGGGGTGGAGACACTGGTTGGAGGGGGCACCTCATCTTTTCGTGATCTGGATGGACCATAAGAACTTGGTCTCCATTCAGGAAGCCTAGAGGTTGAACGCTCGCCAGGCTAGGTGTGCTTTTTATTTTAACAGGTTCGATTTCACACTAGCCTATCGTCCGGGATCCAAGAATCAGAAAGCAGACGCCCGTCCCGTGAACACAATGTCTCTAACGAGGAGAGGGACTCCGAGCCCATCATCCCCTGCTCCCGCATTGTGGCCCCTGTGATGTGAAGTATTGAGACCACGGTCCAACAAGCCCAGACCTGAGAACCTGACCCCGGTGGGGGACCCACTATCAGACTTTACGTTCTGCGATCAGCCCGTTCCCGAGTGCCACAATGGGGACACTCCTCTACATTAACTGGGATCCAGGGGTTAATCGGACACTGGAGTTCCTGAGACAAAATTCCGGTGGCCCAACATGATTGAGGATGTGAGATTCTTTGTTGCGGCCTGTTCCAACTGTGCCCAAAGCAAGTCCTCATGACTGCGACTGGCTGGGTTGCTCCAACCTCTGTTCAACCCTAGCCAGCCCTGGTCCCACCTGTCTGTAGACTTTAACACAGGGTTACCTCCATCCCAAGGGCTTAACACTATCCTGGTGGTCGGTGATCGGTTCTCCAAGGCAGCCCATTTCATTGCCTTACCCACGTTTCCCTCAGCGAAGGAGACAGCTGGTCACATGATTACCCATGTCTTTGGACTACATAGACTTCCCCAGGACATTGTCTCGGATCGTGGGCCCCAGTTTTTCGTACGGTATTAGAAAGCCTTCTGCTCCCTGCAGAACCTCGGGGTTCCACCCACAGTCGAATGGGCACACGTTGTTTTGTCTCCACCCCAGGCCAGCAACAGGAGCAAGTTCCTCATCTGGGCGGAGTATGCTCACAACACACTGCCGAACTCGTCCACTGGACTGTCGCCGTTCGAGTGTCGGTCCGGGTTGTTTTTTCAAGGGTAATGTGATCCTGTCCTTACCGTTTCTCTGTAAAGTATTATGTTTATCCATAACCACGGAGTCCTCGTCTGGTCTCTTCTCTGCACCTGGGTCCAACCTTACCACGTCACACTGTTCTGTTCTGTAGCTTTGCTGTTCTGTTCTGTAGCTTTACTGTTCTGTTCTGTAGCTTTGCTGTTCTGTTCTGTAGCTTTGCTGTTCTGTTCTGTAGCTTTGCTGTTCTGTTCTGTATATTTACTCTACATTTGTCAAAAGCTCTTATCAAGAGACACACACAGGGCTGGTTTCTCAGACCTCTTCTGCAATAAAAAACATGCTTGGTGGAGTGGAGACTATCTTGAAAGTAATTTTTGTCCAAGAGTAGGTTTAATTAGAGTCTGGGAAATTGGCCCATATTTGATGGATGTGGCCAATATTAGCGCATATAAACCCACAACCTTGGGGTGGACCAGCCTAGTGTGCAAACGACTAAACTATGGATTAAATAACTTTATGGTTCTTGAAAGGGACATTCTTTACTTTAGTGGTCGGTTAATGCAGAATTGCTGCATATTTTAAACTGAACAAACTTTATATAACCAATATGTACTGTTTCTATATGTAAAGAAAGACATCACTAGTTGAAATAAATAATATTATAGTACATTGCTTTTTCTGCTCTCAGGACACATTTGAGGAACCTCTTTTAAAAAAGCACTTAAAACCTGAACACTGTTTCCACTGGTGATTCGTTGTCTGACATATTAGCCTCTCAGCCTATCAGAATCAAGTCTGTCTCTAAGGGACAGAAATCATCGTCTGGTGTGGTAAACAACTTGTGCAGTATTTTATTCAGGCTCAACTTTTTTAACCAATCAACTCTCAATCCAGTTCAGAGGTCAACGTCAACAGTCAGTTGTTCCTTTTCCTGCTCACCCTATCATTATTAATAATGGATTATTAATAAATGGATTAATAATAATAACCAAATAGTTGATGAGTACGGTAATAGATGAGGACAAGATGAAAACCTAAGATTTTTTGTTGTTGTTATTTAATATCGTGTCAAACTTGATATGAATGAATGGATCTGCAGAACTCCCAAGTCAGCCACTCAGTAGCCTGTCTCTTTTCTGTAGCACGGACGCACGCACGCACACACACACACACACACACACACACACACACACACACACACACACACACACACACACACACACACACACACACACACACACACACACACACACACACACACACACACGTTTTCAAATCAAATCAAATTGTATTTTATTTGTCATATACACATGGTTAGCAGATGTAGAGTGTAGCGAAATGCTTGTGCTTCTAGTTCCGACCGTGCAGTAATATCTAACAAGTAATCTAACCTAACAATTCCACAACTACTACCTTATACACACAAGTGTAAAGGAATGAATAAGAATATGTACAAAAAAATATATGAATGAGTGATGGCCGAATGGATGGTATAGAGTACAGTATATACATATGAGATGAGTAATGTAGGGTATGTAAACATTATATAAAGTGGCATTGTTTAAAGTGGCTAGTGATACATGTATTACATCCATTTTTCCATTATTAAAGTGGCTGGAGTTGAGTCAGTATGTTGGCAGCAGCCACTCAATGTTAGTGATGGCTGTTTAACAGTCTGATGGCCTTGAGATAGAAGCTGTTTTTCAGTCTCTCGGTCCTGCTTTGATGCACCTTTGATGACCTCGCCTTCTGGATGATAGCGGGGTGAACAGGCAGTGGCTCGGGTGGTTGTTGTCCTTGATTATCTTTTTGGCCTTCCTGTGACATCGGGTGTTGTAGGTGTCCTGAAGGGCAAGTAGTTTGCCCCCGGTGATGTATTTTGCAGACCTCACTACCCTCTGGAGAGCCTTGCGTTTTGTGGGTGGAGCAGCTGCCGTACCAGGCGGTGATACAGCCCGACAGGATGCTCTCGATTGTGCATCTGTAAAAGTTTGAGTGTTTTTTGGTGACAAGCCAAATTTCTTCAGCCTCCTGAGGTTGAAGAGGCGCTGCTGCACCTTCTTCACAACGCTGTCTGTGTGGGTGGACCAATTCAGTTTGTCCGTGATGTGTACGCCGAGGAACTTAAAACTTTCCACCCTCTCCATTACTGTCCCGTCAATGTAGATAGGGGGCTGCTCCCTCTGCTGTTTCCTGAAGTCCACGATCATCTCCTTTGTTTTGTTGACATTGAGTGTGAGGTTATTTTCTTGACACCACACTCCGAGGGCCCTCACCTCCTCCCTGTAGGCCGTCTCATCGTTGTTGGTAATCAAGCCTACCATTGTAGTGTCGTCATGTACACACTGCACGCAACCACACACAGACTTTTGGGGGCCCGCAAAATATCTAGCATCTGGTGCCGAACCCCTGACCTAGAGGTAGCAAAACATCAAACCGGAGAGTTTGGGAGATTATTCCATAAGTAAGGCGCAAAATAAACTAAAAGAAGATTTTTGGGTGGGGTTAGATACTGGTTGTGGACCAATCACATGCCACAGGGAAAGAAGGTTTGAGATATGTAGTTTTCTGATTTGTTGTCTACTTTGTTACTGTATCCTACTGTTCTGTTCTGCTCTGTTACAGTAGCTTTACTGTTCTGTTCTGTAGCTTTACTGTTCTGTTCTGTAGCTTTACTGTTCTGTTCTGTTCTGTAGCTTTACTGTTCTGTTCTGTTCTGTAGCTTTACTGTTCTGTTCTGTTCTGTAGCTTTACTGTTCTGTTCTGTTCTGTAGCTTTACTGTTCTGTTCTGATCTGTAGCTTTACAGTTCTGTTCTGCACAGCTATGTTATGTTCTGATCAGTCATGTTTTGCTCTGTTCTGTTCTGCCCCGTTCATTTACTGTTGCTTTATAGTTATGTTCAGTTTGGTTCTGCTCTGTGCTGTTCTGTAGCTTTTCTATTCTGTTCTGTTCTGTAGCTTTTCTATCCGTTCTGTTCTGTAGCTTTTCTATTCTGTTCTGTTCTGTAGCTTTTCTATTATGTTATTTTCTGTAGCTTTTCTATTCTGTTCTGTTCTGTAGCTTTACTGTTTCTGTTCTGTTAATGTCGATTCATTTTTCTGTTCTGTTCTTTTACTGTATCTTTACTGGTCTGTTCTGATCTATTCTGCTCTTTTCTGTTCTCCTCTGTTCTGTAGCTTTACTCTTCTCCTCTGTTCTGTTACTGAAGCTTTACTGTTCTGTTCTATTCTATTCTGTAGCTTTATTCTTCTGTACTGTTCTGCCCTGTTCTGTTTTGTAGCTTTAATGTTCTGTTCTGTAGCTTAACTTGTCTGTTAATGTTCTGTTCTGTAGCTTAACTGTTCTGTTAATGTTCTGTTCTGTAGCTTAACTATTCTGTCCTGTTACTGTAGTTTTACTGTTCTGTTCTGTTAATATAGCTTAATGTTCTGTTCTGTTCTTTTACTGTAGCTTTACTGGTCTGTTCTGCTCTGTTCTGTAGCTTTACTGTTCTGTTCCGTTCTGTTCTGTTACTGTAGCATTTCTGTTCTGTTCTGTAGCTTTACTGTTCCGTTATGCTGTAGCTTTACTGTCCTGTTCTGTTAATGTAGCTTTACTGTTCGGTTCTGCTCTGTTCTGTCCTGTAGCTTTAATGTTCTGTTCAGTAGCTTTACTGTTCTGTTATGCTCCGTAGCTTTACTGTTCTGTTCTGTAGCTTAATTTTTCTGTTCTGTTCTTTTACTGTAGCTTTACTGGTCTGTTCTGCTCAGTTCTGTAGCATAACTGGTCAGTTCTGATTTATTCTACTCTTTTCTGTTCTGCTCTGTTCTCCTCTGTTCTGTAGCTTTACTGTTCTGCTATGTCCTGTTATGTTCTGTCCTGTTACTGTAGCTTTACTATTCTGTTCTGTTCTGCTCTGTTATGTTACTTTAACTTTACTGTTCTTTCCTGTTCTGTTCTGTAGCTTTCCTGTCCTGTTCTGCTACTGTAGCTTTCCTGTTCTGTTCTGTAGCTTTACTATTCTGTTATGTTCTTTTCTGTTCTGTTAATGTAGCTTCACTATTCTGTTCTGTTATGTAGATTTACTGTTCTGTTATGTTCTGCTCTGTTATGTTACTGTAATGTTACTGTTTTTTCTGTTCTGATCTTTTCCTCTAGCTTCACTGTTCTGTTCTGCTCTGTTCAGTTCTGCAGCTTTACTATTCTTTTAATGTAGCTTTATTTTTCAGTTCTGTTCTTTTACTGTAGCTTTACTGGTCTGTTCTGCTCTGTTCTGTAGCTTTGCTGTTCTGTAATGTTACTGTAGCGTTAATATTCTGTTCTGTTCTGTAGCTTTACTGCTCTGTTCTGTTCTGTAGCTTTACTGATATGTTCTGTTGATGTAGCTTCACTGTTCTGTTCTGATCTGTTCCGTTCTGTAGCTCACTGTCCTGTTCTGTTCTACTCTGTATTTTTCTGTAGCTTTTCTGTTCTGTTCTATAGCTTTACCATTCTATTTTGTTCTGTTAATGTAGCTTTATTTTTCTGTTCTGTTATTTTACTGTGGCTTTACCAGTCTGTTCTGTTCTGTAGCTTTACTGTTCTGTTTTGTTCTGTTGTGTAGCTTTAATGTTCTGTTGTGTAGCTTTAATGTTCTGTTGTGTAGCTTTACTGTTCTGCTCTGTTACTGTAGCTTAATTTGTTTGTTCTGTTCTTTTACTGTATCTTTACTGGTCTCTTCTGATCTGTTCTGCTCTGTTCTCCTCTGTTTTGTGGGTTTACTATTCTGTTTTGTTCTGTTCTGCTGTGTTGCCTGACTGTTCTGTTCTGTTGTGTAGCTTTTATGTTCTGCTCTATTCTGTAGCTTTACCGTTCTGCTCTGTTCTGTTCTGTTCTGTAGCTTTACTGTTCTGTTCTGTAGCTTTACTATTCTGTTATGTTCTGTAGCTTTACTGTTCTGTTCTCTTCTGTTAATGTAGCTTTATTTTTCTGTTCTGTTCTTTTAATATAGCTTTACTGGTCTGTTCTGCTCTGTTCTGTAGCTTTACTGTTCTCTTCTTTTCTGCTCTGTTACTGTAGCTTTACTGTTCTGTTCTGTTCTGCTCTGTTACTGTAGCTTTACTGTTCTGTTCTGTTCTGCTCTGTTACTGTAGCTTTACTGTTCTGTTCTGCTCTGTTACTGTAGCTTTACAGTTCTGTTCCGTAGATTTACTGTTCTGTTATGCTCTGTTCTGCTCTGTTATGTTCTGCTCTGTTATGTTTTGCTCTTTTGTATACTGTTCTATTACTGTATCTTTACTATTCTGTTCTGTTTTGTAGCTTTACTTTCCTGTTCTGTTCTGTAACTTTAGTGTTCTGTTCTGCTCTTTTATGTACTGTAGCTTTAGTGTTCTGTTCTGTTCCTGTAGCTTCACTGTTCTGGTCTGATCTTTAGCTTTAGTGTTCTGTTCTGTTCCTGTAGCTTCACTGTTCTCTTCTGATCTTTAGCTTTAGTGTTCTGTTCTGTAGCTTTACTGTTCTGTTGTGTTCTGTAGCTTTACTTTCTGTTCTGTTCTGCTCTGTTCTTTTCTGTTCTATTCTTCCATTCTGTTCTGCATTGTTATGTTATGTTAAGTTCTGTTCTGTTATGCTCTGTTCTGTCCTGCTTTGTTCTAATCTGTTCTGTTACTGTGGCTTTTCTGTTCTGTTCTGTCGCTTTACTTTCTGTCCTGTTCTTGTCTGTACTGTTCTGTTACTATAGCTCTATCTGTTCTGTTCTGCTTTCTTCTGTTCTGTAGCTTTACTTTCTGTTCTGTTCTGCTCTGTTACTGTAGCTATACTGTTCTGTTTTTCTCTTTTCTGTTACTGTAGCTTTACCGTTCTGTTACTGTAGCTTTACCACTCTGTTACTGTAGCTTTACCGTTCTGTTACAGTAGCTTTACCATTCTGTTACGGTAGCTTTACCGTTCTGTTACTGTAGCTTTACCACTCTGTTACTGTAGCTTTACCGTTCTGTTACTGTAGCTTTACCACTCTGTTACTGTAGCTTTACCGTTCTGTTACTGTAGCTTTACCATTCTGTTACGGTAGCTTTACCGTTCTGTTACTGTAGCTTTACCACTCTGTTACTGTAGCTTTACCATTCTGTTACTGTAGCTTTACCACTCTGTTCTGTTCTGCTATGTTCTGCTCTGTTGTGCTCTGCTATGTTCTGCTCTGTTATTCTCTGCTCTGCTATATTAATTTCTGTTCTGTTCTGCTCTGTTATTCTCTGTTCTGTTCTGTTCTGCTCTGTTCTGTTCTGATCTGCTCTTTTATTCTCTGTTCTGCTATGTTATTCTCTGTTCTGTTCTGCTCTGTTCTGTTCTGATCTGCTCTTTTATTCTCTGCTCTGTTCTGCTATGTTATTTTCTGTTCTGCTCTGCTCTGTTCTGCTATGTTATTCTCTGTTCTGCTCTGCTCTGTTCTGCTATGTTATTCTCTGTTCTGTTCTGCTCTGCTATGTTATTTTCTGTTCTGTTCTGCTCTGCTATGTTCTGCTCAGCTCTGTTCTGCTATGTTATTTTCTGTTCTGCTCTGCTCTGTTCTGCTATGTTATTCTCTGTTCTGTTCTGCTCTGCCATGTTCTGCTCTGTTCTGTTCTGCTATGTTATTTTCTGTTCTGTTCTGCTCTGCTATGTTCTGCTCTGCTCTGTTCTGCTATGTTATTTTCTGTTCTGCTCTGCTCTGTTCTGCTATGTTATTTTCTGTTCTGCTCTGCTCTGTTCTGCTATGTTATTCTCTGTTCTGTTCTGCTCTGCTATGTTCTGCTCTGTTCTGCTATGTTCTGCTCTGTTCTGTTCTGCTCTGGTCAAAACATTGAATGGTTGAGGGTATACCCAAGAATGGAGCCCAAATATGCGCTTGTCTTGTGGAAAGATGATCTACATGGGTAGAGGGAATGTGCAGGAAACCAGGGGAAACAGAGAGGAGAAGGGAGAGAGAGGAGGGGGCTGCATATGTATTGGAACAGTATGGAAACGTGATCAAGTCAAGAAGAATGTGCAGAATGGAAGGAGTGTTTTAGTGAGCAGGACCAGACCAACTGGAACAAATAACTAGTTTTGACTAGCAAAGAAACACATTCATACTTGTGTTATTACGTCAGATCAGTTTCTGTCTACATGTACCGTAGGCCTCTCTCCATCCTTCTAGTGTACCCTCGTAGAAAACTGGGTTCCAAAACGATTCTACGGCTGTCCCCGTAGGAGAACCATTTTTTGTTTCAGGTAGAACCCTTTGAGATTCCAGGTAGAACACTTTTTGGTTGTAGCTAGAACACTTTTTGGTTCCAGCTAGAACCCTTTTGAGTTCGATGTAGAACCCATGGGGAACCCACAGCTATGGTGCTACTACTGCTTTGGTATTATTACTACTTCTATTACAACTACTACTACTACTACTACGAATACTACTACTACGAATACTACTACTACGAATACTAATATTTCTACTACTACTAATACTACTAATACTAATACTACTAATACTATGACAAATATTACTACTATTTCTACTACTACTACTACAAATACGAATAATATTTCTACTACTACTAATGGCATTATCACTATTATGGAACAACTACTGCTATGGTCTTACTACTGCTTTGGTACTACTACTACCACTACCACACATATTACTAATACTACAACAACTAATACTACTATTATTAGTACCATGGCATAACTAATACTACAACTACTAATACTACTATTACTAGTACTGTGGTATAACTAATACTACAACTACTACTACTATGGTATTACTACTACTACTACAACTACTACTACTACTACTACAACTACTACTACTACTACAACTACTACTACTACTACTACTACTACTACTACTACTATTACAACTACTACTACTACTATTACAACTACTACTACTACTATTACAACTACTACTACTACTACTATTACAACTACTACTACTACTATTACAACTACTACTACTACTACTATTACAACTACTACTACAAATACTACTACCACGGTATTACTGCTACTATGGTATTACTACTACTATTGTATTACTACTACTATGGTATAACTACTACCCCTACTACTATGGTCCTACTACTACTACTACTATGGTATTACTACTACTATGGTACTACTACTATGGTATTACTACTACTATGGTACTACTACTATGGTATTACTACTACTAAGGTATTACTACTATTACTACTACTATGGTACTACTACTATGATATTACTACTATTACTACTACTATGTTACTACTACTATGGTATTACTACTACTATGGTATTACTACTACATTTACATTTACATTTAAGTCATTTAGCAGACGTTCTTATCCAGAGCGACTTACAAATTGGTGCATTCACCTTATGACATCCAGTGATATGATATTACTAATATTATGATTACTACTACTATTACTACTACTACTACTACTATGGTATTACTACTACTATGGTATTACTACTACTATGATATTACTACTACTATGATATTACTACTACTATTACTACTACTACTACTATGGTATTACTACTACTATGGTACTACTACTACTATGGTATTACTACTACTATGGTACTACTACTACTATGATATTACAACTATTACTACTACTATGGTATTACTACTACTATGGTAATACTACTACTATGGTATTACTACTATAACTACTACTATGGTATTACTACTACTATTGTATTACTACTACTATGGTATTACTACTACTACTATGATATTACTACTACTATGGTATTACTACTACTATTACTACTACTATGATATTACTACTACTATGATATTACTACTACTATTACTACTACTACTACTACTATGATATTACTACTACTATGGTATTACTACTACTATTACTACTACTATGATATTACTACTGCTATGATATTACTACTACTATTACTACTACTACTACTATGATATTACTACTACTATGGTACTACTACTACTATGGTACTACTACTACTATGATATTACTACTATTACTACTACTATGGTATTACTACCACTATTGTATTACTACTACTATGATATTACTACTATTACTACTACTATGGTATTACTACCACTATTGTATTACTACTACTATTGTACTACTACTACTATGGTACTACTACTACTATGATATTACTACTATTACTACTACTATGTTATTACTACTACTATGGTATTATTACTACTATTACTACTACTACTACTACTATGATATTATTACTACTATGGTATTACTACTACTACTATGATATTACTACTACTATGATATTACTACTAGTATGATATTACTATTACTATGGTATTACTACTATTACTACTACTACTACTACTATGGTATTACTACCACTATTGTATTACTACTACTATGGTATTACTACTACTATGGTATTACTACTACTATGATATTACTACTACTATGTTATTACTACTACTATGGTATTACTACTATTACTACTACTACTACTACTACTACTATGATATTATTACTACTATGGTATTACTACTACTACTATGATATTACTACTACTATGATATTACTACTAGTATGATATTACTATTACTATGGTATTACTACTATTACTACTACTACTACTACTATGGTATTATTCCTACTATGGTACTACTACTATTATTACTACTACTACTACTACTACTATGGTACTACTACTATGGTACTACTACTACTACTACTATTATTACAACTATCGTATTATTACTACTACTATTACTACTACTACTACCACTATGGTATTATTACTACTATGGTACTACTACTATTACTACTACTACTACTACTACTATTACTACTACTATGGTATTACTACTATTACTACTACTTCTACTATGGTCCTACTACTACTACTACTACTACTACTAATACTATGGTCCTACCACTACTACTACTACTATTGTACTACTACTATTACTACTACTGTGGTACTACTACTACTATGGTACTACTACTATGGTATTACTACTACTATGGTATTACTACTATTACTACTACTATGGTACTACTACTATTACTACTACCACTACTACTATGGTATTACTACTACTATGATACTACTACTATTATTACTAATATGGTACTACTACTATTACTACTACTACTACTACTACTATGGTCCTACTACTACTACTACTACTACTACTACTACTACTACTACTACTACTACTACTACTACTAGTACTACTACTATGGTACTACTACTACTACTATGGTCCTACTACTACTACTACTACTACTACTACTACTACTACTACTACTACTACTACTACTACTACTATGGTACTACTACTACTAAGGTGTTACTACTATTACTACTACTATTACTACTACTACTACTACTACTACTACTATGGTCCTACTACTACTACTATGGTCCTACTACTACTACTACTACTACTACTACTACTACTACTACTACTACTACTACTACTACTACTACTACTACTACTACTATGGTACTACTACTACTACTATGGTCCTACTACTACTACTACTACTACTACTACTACTACTACTACTACTACTACTACTACTACTACTATGGTACTACTACTACTAAGGTGTTACTACTATTACTACTACTATTACTACTACTATGGTACTACTACTACTAAGGTATTTCTACTATTACTACTACTATGGTACTACTACTATGGTTTTACTACTACTATGTTACTATTACTATTACTACTACTATGTTACTACTACTATGGTATTACTACTATAACCACTACTATGTTATTACTACTATTACTACTACTATGTTATTACTACTATTACTACTACTGCTACTACTACTACTACTATGTTATTACTACTATTACTACTACTATGGTATTACTACTATTACTACTACTACTATTACTACTACTATGTTATTACTACTATTACTACTACTATGTTATTACTACTATTACTGATACTACTATGGTATTACTACTATTTCTACTACTACTACTACTACTACTACTATGTTACTACTACTATTACTACTACTATGGTATTACTACTATTACTACTACTACTACTACTATGGTATTACTACCACTATTGTATTACTACTACTATGGTATTACTACTACTATGGTATTACTACTACTATGATATTACTACTACTATGTTATTACTACTACTATGGTATTACTACTATTACTACTACTACTACTACTACTACTATGATATTATTACTACTATGGTATTACTACTACTACTATGATATTACTACTACTATGATATTACTACTAGTATGATATTACTATTACTATGGTATTACTACTATTACTACTACTACTACTACTATGGTATTATTCCTACTATGGTACTACTACTATTATTACTACTACTACTACTATTACTATGGTACTACTACTATGGTACTACTACTACTACTACTATTATTACTACTATCGTATTATTACTACTACTATTACTACTACTACTACCACTATGGTATTACTACTACTACTATGATATTACTACTACTATGATATTACTACTAGTATGATATTACTATTACTATGGTATTACTACTATTACTACTACTACTACTACTATGGTATTATTCCTACTATGGTTCTACTACCATTATTACTACTACTACTACTATTACTATGGTACTACTACTATGGCACTACTACTACTACTACTATTATTACTACTATCGTATACTACTATGGTATTACTACTACTATGATACTACTACTATTATTACTAATATGGTACTACTACTATTACTACTACTACTACTACTACTATGGTCCTACTACTACTACTACTACTACTACTACTACTACTACTACTACTACTATGGTTCTACTACTACTACTATGGTCCTACTACTACTACTACTACTACTACTACTACTACTACTACTACTACTACTACTACTACTACTACTGTGGTACTACTACTACTAAGGTGTTACTACTATTACTACTACTATTACTATTACTACTACTACTACTACTATGGTCCTACTACTACTACTATGGTCCTACTACTACTACTACTACTACTACTACTACTACTACTACTACTACTACTACTACTACTACTACTACTACTACTACTACTACTATGGTACTACTACTACTACTATGGTCCTACTACTACTACTACTACTACTACTACTACTACTACTACTACTACTACTACTATGGTACTACTACTACTAAGGTGTTACTACTATTACTACTACTATTACTACTACTATGGTACTACTACTACTAAGGTATTTCTACTATTACTACTACTATGGTACTACTACTATGGTTTTACTACTACTATGTTACTATTACTATTACTACTACTATGTTACTACTACTATGGTATTACTAGTGTAACCACTACTATGTTATTACTACTATTACTACTACTATGTTATTACTACTATTACTACTACTGCTACTACTACTACTACTATGTTATTACTACTATTACTACTACTATGGTATTACTACTATTACTACTACTACTACTACTATGGTATTACTACCACTATTGTATTACTACTACTATGGTATTATTACTACTATGGTATTACTACTACTATGATATTACTACTACTATGTTATTACTACTACTATGGTAGTACTACTATTACTACTACTACTACTACTACTACTATGATATTATTACTACTATGGTATTACTACTTCTACTATGATATTACTACTACTATGATATTACTACTAGTATGATATTACTATTACTATGGTATTACTACTATTACTACTACTACTACTACTATGGTATTATTCCTACTATGGAACTACTACTATTATTACTACTACTACTACTACTACTATGGTACTACTACTATGGTACTACTACTACTACTACTATTATTACTACTATCGTATTATTACTACTACTATTACTACTACTACTACCACTATGGTATTATTACTACTATGGTACTACTACTATTACTACTACTACTACTACTACTACTACTACCTACTACTATGGTACTACTACTATTACTACTACTACTACTACTACTATTACTACTACTATGGTATTACTACTATTACTACTACTTCTACTATGGTCCTACTACTACTACTACTACTACTACTACTACTACTATGGTCCTACCACTACTACTACTACTATGGTACTACTACTATTACTACTACTGTGGTACTACTACTACTATGGTACTACTACTATGGTATTACTACTACTATGGTATTACTACTATTACTACTACCATGGTACTACTAATATTACTACTACTACTACTACTATGGTATTACTACTACTATGATACTACTACTATTATTACTAATATGGTACTACTACTATTACTACTACTACTACTACTACTATGGTCCTACTACTACTACTACTACTACTACTACTACTACTACTACTACTACTACTATGGTTCTACTACTACTACTATGGTCCTACTACTACTACTACTACTACTACTACTACTACTACTACTACTACTACAACTACTACTACTACTATGGTACTACTACTACTAGGTGTTACTACTATTACTACTACTATTACTATTACTACTACTACTACTACTATGGTCCTACTACTACTACTATGGTCCTACTACTACTACTACTACTACTACTACTACTACTACTACTACTATTACTACCACTACAACTACTACTACTACTACTACTACTACTACTACTACTACTACTACTACTACTACTACTACTACTACTACTATGGTACTACTACTACTACTATGGTCCTACTACTACTACTACTACTACTACTACTACTACTACTACTACTACTACTACTACTACTACTACTACTACTACTACTACTACTACTATGGTACTACTACTACTAAGGTGTTACTACTATTACTACTACTATTAGTACTACTATGGTACTACTACTACTAAGGTATTTCTACTATTACTACTACTATGGTACTACTACTATGGTTTTACTACTACTATGTTACTATTACTATTACTACTACTATGTTACTATTACTATGGTATTACTACTATAACCACTACTATGTTATTACTACTATTACTACTACTATGTTATTACTACTATTACTACTACTATGTTATTACTACTATTACTGATACTACTATGGTATTACTACTATTACTACTACTACTACTACTACTACTACTACTACTACTATGTTATTACTACTATTACTACTACTATGGTATTACTACTATTACTACTACTACTATGGTACTACTACTACTATGGTATTACTACTATTACTACTACTACTATGTTATTACTACTATTACTACTACTATGGTATTACTACTATTACTACTACTACTATGGTATTACTACTATTACTACTACTTCTACTACTACTACTACTATGTTATTACTACTATTACTACTACTATGGTATTACTACTATTACTACTACTATGTTATTACTACTATTACTACTACTATGGTATTACTACTACTATGGTACTACTACTACTATGGTATTACTACTACTATGGTACTACTACTACTATGGTATTACTACTATTACTACTACTGCTATGGTATTACTACTATTATTACTACTACTATGGTATTACTACTATTACTACTACTACTATGGTATTACTACTATTACTACTACTATGGTATTACTACTATTACTACTACTATGTTATTACTACTATTACTACTACTACTACTACTATGTTATTACTACTATTACTACTACTATGGTATTACTACTATTACTACAACTATGTTATTACTACTATTACTACTACTACTATGGTATTACTACTATTACTACTACTATGTTATTACTACTATTACTACTACTATGTTATTACTACTATTACTACTACTATGTTATTACTACTACTATTACTACTACTATGTTATTACTACTATGGTACTACTACTACTACTACACCTACTATGTTATTACTACTATTACTACTACTATGTTATTACTACTACTACTACTACTATGTTATTACTACTATTACTACTACTACTATGGTACTACTACTATTACTACTACTATGTTATTACTACTATTACTACTACTACTATTACTACTACTATGTTATTACTACTATTACTACTACTACTATTACTACTACTATGTTATTACTACTATTACTACTACTACTACTACTACTACTACTACTACTACTACTACTACTACTACTACTACTATGTTATTACTACTATTACTACTACTACTATGGTATTACTGCTATTACTACTACTACTACTATGGTATTACTACTATTACTACTACTACTACTATGTTATTACTACTATTACTACTACTGCTACTACTACTACTACTACTATGGTATTACTACTATAACCACTACTATGTTATTACTACTATTACTACTACTATGTTATTACTACTATTACCACTACTACTATTACTACTACTACTACTACTACTACTACTACTATGTTATTACTACTATTACTACTACTATGGTATTACTACGATTACTACTACTACTATTACTACTACTACTATTACTACTACTACTACTACTACTACTACTATTACTACCACTACTATTACTACTACTACTATTACTACTACTACTACTACTACTACTACTACTACTACTACTATGTTATTACTACTATTACTACTACTACTATGGTATTACTACTATTACTACTACTATTATTACAACTACTACTACTACTACTATTACTACTACTACTATTACTACTACTACTACTATTACTACTACTACTATTACTACTACTACTACTACTACTATTACTACTACTACTACTACTACTACTACTACTACTATGTTATTACTACTATTACTACTACTACTATGGTCTTACTACTATTACTACTACTACTACTACTACTACTACTATGTTATTACTACTATTACTACTACTATGGTATTACTACTACTATGGTACTACTACTACTATGGTATTACTACTACTATGGTACTACTACTACTATGGTATTACTACTATTACTACTACTACTATGGTATTACTACTATTACTACTACTACTACTACTACTACTATGTTATTACTACTATTACTACTACTATGGTATTACTACTATTACTACTACTAAGTTATTACTACTATTACTACTACTACTACTACTACTACTACTACTACTATGTTATTACTACTTTTACTACTACTATGGTATTACTACTATTACTACTACTATGTTATTACTACTATTACTACTACTACTATGGTATTACTACTATTACTACTACTATGTTATTACTACTATTACTACTACTATGTTATTACTACTATTACTACTACTATGTTATTACTACTACTACTACCACTACTATGTTATTACTACTATTACTACTACTATATTATTACTACTACTACTACTACTATGTTATTACTACTATTACTACTACTACTACTACTACTACTATGTTATTACTACTATTACTACTACTATGGTATTACTACGATTACTACTACTACTATTACTACTACTACTATTACTACTACTACTACTACTACTACTATTACTACCACTACTATTACTACTACTACTATTACTACTACTACTACTACTACTACTACTACTACTACTACTACTATGTTATTACTACTATTACTACTACTACTATGGTATTACTACTATTACTACTACTATTATTACAACTACTACTACTACTACTATTACTACTACTACTATTACTACTACTACTACTATTACTACTACTACTATTACTACTACTACTACTACTACTATTACTACTACTACTACTACTACTACTACTACTATGTTATTACTACTATTACTACTACTACTATGGTATTACTACTATTACTACTACTACTACTACTACTACTACTATGTTATTACTACTATTACTACTACTATGGTATTACTACTACTATGGTACTACTACTACTATGGTATTACTACTACTATGGTACTACTACTACTATGGTATTACTACTATTACTACTACTACTATGGTATTACTACTATTACTACTACTACTACTACTACTACTACTACTATGTTATTACTACTATTACTACTACTATGGTATTACTACTATTACTACTACTATGTTATTACTACTATTACTACTACTACTACTACTACTACTACTACTACTATGTTATTACTACTTTTACTACTACTATGGTATTACTACTATTACTACTACTATGTTATTACTACTATTACTACTACTACTATGGTATTACTACTATTACTACTACTATGTTATTACTACTATTACTACTACTATGTTATTACTACTATTACTACTACTATGTTATTACTACTACTACTACCACTACTATGTTATTACTACTATTACTACTACTATATTATTACTACTACTACTACTACTATGTTATTACTACTATTACTACTACTACTATTACTACTACTATGTTATTACTACTATTACTACTCAGTATGTGAGTTCACAGTATGTGTTCCGGAGTTCCAAATTAAGCAGCAGCAGCTGAAAAGATGAGCTCCTACAAATATTGAAATTTAAATGTTTTTTTAGAGTAAAGTACATCGAAAAAAAATCTAAAGAAAACTGCAAACTGAATAGGAGACCAAACAAGCAGCAAACAAAGAAGAAAGGCTTTTGAAAAGGTAACAATTTTTTCATAAAATTATACCGTTTTCTTTGCTAGCTAAGTTGTTTACCTGTTGCTAGGCAGTTGCTAGGGACATTCCCGGAAGAAGCTAGCTAGCTAACAAGGAGTGTCTAGTTGGCAGAAGAGAAGAAGGGACAAAGAAGGGACAAAGTGGGACAAAATAAGGACAGAAGAAAAGGGAAAGGGGGGAAAGGGGACATTAAGGTGAAGCAGTCCTCTAAAGACACAAAAGACAATAATACAAAAAACAACACTTCTATTGCCTCTCCCTCTACGATACGCACTTCCGGGTTGGAGCGAGTAGTTGCATTCCGCTTTGCTCCACAGGTAGTATTACATTTCATTTCATTACAGTACAACAGTTTGATTTGTTTGATCTTAGCTGGCTACATAGCCGTCTTTGTATCCAAGATAATTGTGTAGTCTAGAGTAATTGTCGAGGTTACCTAGCCAGTTAGAGGTTACCTAGCCAGCTACACTTTCAAACAAAGTCAACAACGCAGCCACTGCTAGCTAGCCTTTTTCACCAGCCAGCAGTACTATATCATTTTAGTCAATAAGATTTTTTGCAACGTAAGCTTAACTTTCTGAACATTCGAGACGTGTAGTCCACTTGTCATTCCAATCTCCTTTGCATTAGCGTAGCCTCTTCTGTAGCCTGTCAACTATGTGTCTGTCTATCCCTGTTCTCTCCTCTCTGCACAGACCATACAAACGCTTCACACCGCGTGGCCGCTGCTACTCTAACCTGGTGGTCCCAGTGCGCACGACCCACGTGGAGTTCCAGGTCTCAGGCAGCCTCTGGAACTGCCGATCTGCGGCCAACAAGGCAGAGTTCATCTCAGCCTATGCTTCCCTCCAGTCCCTCGACTTCTTGGCACTGACGGAAACATGGATTACCACTGATAACACTGCTACTCCTACTGCTCTCTCCTCGTCTGCCCACGTGTTCTCGCACACCCCGAGAGCTTCTGGTCAGCGGGGTGGTGGCACTGGGATCCTCATCTCTCCCAAGTGGACATTCTCTCTTTCTCCCCTGACCCATCTGTCTATCGCCTCCTTTGAATTCCATGCTGTCACAGTTACCAGCCCTTTCAAGCTTAACATCCTTATCATTTATCGCCCTCCAGGTTCCCTTGGAGAGTTCATCAATGAGCTTGACGCCCTGATAAGTTCCTTTCCTGAGGATGGCTCACCTCTCACAGTTCTGGGTGACTTTAACCTCCCCACGTCTACCTTTGACTCATTCCTCTCTGCCTCCTTCTTTCCACTCCTCTCCTCTTTTGACCTCACCCTCTCACCTTCCCCCCCTACTCACAAGGCAGGCAATACGCTTGACCTCATCTTTACTAGATGCTGTTCTTCCACTAATCTCATTGCAACTCCCCTCCAAGTCTCCGACCACTACCTTGTATCCTTTTCCCTCTCGCTCTCATCCAACACTTCCCACACTGCCCCTACTCGGATGGTATCGCGCCGTCCCAACCTTCGCTCTCTCTCCCCCGCTACTCTCTCCTCTTCCATCCTATCATCTCTTCCCTCTGCTCAAACCTTCTCCAACCTATCTCCTGATTCTGCCTCCTCAACCCTCCTCTCCTCCCTTTCTGCATCCTTTGACTCTCTATGTCCCCTATCCTCCAGGCCGGCTCGGTCCTCCCCTCCTGCTCCGTGGCTCGACGACTCATTGCGAGCTCACAGAACAGGGCTCCGGGCAGCCGAGCGGAAATGGAGGAAAACTCGCCTCCCTGCGGACCTGGCATCCTTTCACTCCCTCCTCTCTACATTCTCCTCTTCTGTCTCTGCTGCTAAAGCCAATTTCTACCACTCTAAATTCCAAGCATCTGCCTCTAACCCTAGGAAGCTCTTTGTCACCTTCTCCTCCCTCCTGAATCCTCCTCCCCCTCCTCCCCCCTCCTCCCTCTCTGCTGATGACTTCGTCAACCATTTTGAAAAGAAGGTCGACGACATCCGATCCTCGTTTGCTAAGTCAAACGACACCGCTGGTTCTGCTCACACTGCCCTACCCTGTGCTTTGACCTCTTTCTCCCCTCTCTCTCCAGATGAAATCTCGCGTCTTGTGACGGCCGGCCGCCCAACAACCTGCCCGCTTGACCCTATCCCCTCCTCTCTTCTCCAGACCATTTCCGGAGACCTTCTCCCTTACCTCACCTCGCTCATCAACTCATCCTTGACCGCTGGCTACGTCCCTTCCGTCTTCAAGAGAGCGAGAGTTGCACCCCTTCTGAAAAAACCTACACTCGATCCCTCCGATGTCAACAACTACAGACCAGTATCCCTTCTTTCTTTTCTCTCCAAAACTCTTGAACGTGCCGTCCTTGGCCAGCTCTCCTGCTATCTCTCTCAAATGACCTTCTTGATCCAAATCAGTCAGGTTTCAAGACTAGTCATTCAACTGAGACTGCTCTTCTCTGTGTCACGGAGGCGCTCCGCACTGCTAAAGCTAACTCTCTCTCCTCTGCTCTCATCCTTCTAGACCTATCGGCTGCCTTTGATACTGTGAACCATCAGATCCTCCGCTCCACCCTCTCCGAGCTGGGCATCTCCGGCGCGGCCCAGGCTTGGATTGCGTCCTACCTGACAGGTCGCTCCTACCAGGTGGCGTGGCGAGAATCTGTCTCCGCACCACGTGCTCTCTCCACTGGTGTCCCCCAGGGCTCTGTTCTAGGCCCTCTCCTATTCTCGCTATACACCAAGTCACTTGGCTCTGTCATATCCTCACATGGTCTCTCCTATCATTGCTATGCAGACGACACACAATTAATCTTCTCCTTTCCCCCCTCTGATAACCAGGTGGTGAATCGCATCTCTGCATGTCTGGCAGACATATCAGTGTGGATGACGGATCACCACTTCAAGCTGAACCTCGGCAAGACGGAGCTGCTCTTCCTCCCGGGGAAGGACTGCCCATTCCATGATCTCGCCATCACGGTTGACAAATCCATTGTGTCCTCCTCCCAGAGTGCTAAGAACCTTGGCGTGATCCTGGACAACACCCTGTCGTTCTCAACTAACATCAAGGCGGTGACCCGTTCCTGTAGGTTCATGCTCTACAACATTCGCAGAGTACGACCCTGCCTCACGCAGGAAGCGGCGCAGGTCCTAATCCAGGCACTTGTCATCTCCCGTCTGGATTACTGCAACTCGCTGTTGGCTGGGCTCCCTGCCTGTGCCATTAAACCCCTACAACTCATCCAGAACGCCGCAGCCCGTCTGGTGTTCAACTTTCCCAAGTTCTCTCACGTCACCCCGCTCCTCCGCTCTCTCCACTGGCTTCCAGTTGAAGCTCGCATCCGCTACAAGACCATGGTGCTTGCCTACGGAGCTGTGAGGGGAACGGCACCTCCGTACCTTCAGGCTCTGATCAGGCCCTACACCCAAACAAGGGCACTGCGTTCATCCACCTCTGGCCTGCTCGCCTCCCTACCTCTGAGGAAGTACAGTTCCCGCTCAGCCCAGTCAAAACTGTTCGCTGCTCTGGCACCCCAATGGTGGAACAAAATCCCTCACGACGCCAGGTCAGCGGAGTCAATCACCACCTTCCGGAGACACCTGAAACCCCACCTCTTTAAGGAATACCTAGGATAGGATAAAGTAATCCTTCTAACCCCCCCCCCCCCCCCCTAAAAGATTTAGATGCACTATTGTAAAGTGGTTGTTCCACTGGATATCATAAGGTGAATGCACCAATTTGTAAGTCGCTCTGGATAAGAGCGTCTGCTAAATGACTTAAATGTAAATGTAAATGTATTACTACTACTATGGTATTACTACTATTACTACTACTATGTTATTACTACTATTACTACTACTACTATGGTACTACTAATACTATGTTATTACTATTACTACTACTACTATGTTATTACTACTATTACTACTACTACTATTACTACTATTACTACTACTACTACTACTACTACTATGTTATTACTACTATTACTACTACTACTATTACTACTACTACTACTACTACTATGTTATTACTACTATTACTACTACTATGTTATTACTATTACTACTACTACTATGTTATTACTACTATTACTACTACTACTACTACTACTACTACTATTACTACTACTACTATGGTATTACTACTATTACTACTACTATGTTATTACTACTATTACTACTACTACTACTACCACTACTATGTTATTACTACTATTACTACTACTACTATGGTATTACTACTATTACTACTACTACTATGGTACTACTATTACTACTACTACTATGGTACTACTATTACTACTACTATGGTATTACTACTATTACTACTACTATGGTATTACTACTATTACTACTACTATGGTACTACTATTACTACTACTATGGTATTACTACTATTACTACTACTACTATGGTACTACTATGGTACTACTACTACTATGGTACTACTATTACTACTACTATGGTATTACTACTATTACTACTACTACTATGGTACTACTACTACTATGGTATTACTACTATTACTACTACTACTATGGTATTACTACTATTATTACTACTACTATGGTATCACTACTATTACTACCACCGGGATAGTAGAAAATGTTCCCAACTAGCCTGTTATTGCTGTACAGGTCACGGCCCAGTGGGCACAGACGTCAATTCAATATCTATTCCACTGTGGTTTAATTTCATTGAAATGACATGAAAACAACGTTGATTCAACCAGTGGGTGCTGTGTGGGTGCTGTGTGGGTGCCCAGTGGGTGCCCAGTGGGTGCCCAGTTTGTGCTGTGTGTGTGCTGTGTGCTGCTGCTTGAGTAAGCGTCGTCAGATCCAAGCGGCAAGCCTTAGTTTGTTAATCCGGAATACCCAATAACGACTTCCCCTCTATACAGAGCGGAGCGCTAGAACCCAACCACCGAACCCCGGAGACACATTGGGAAGTCATCACCACCGCCACGCCCATGGTCCTGCTGTGTCTGTTTCCATCTAGACAAGAGGACATACAGGGGGGGGGGGGGGGGGATATACAGGGGGCACAGGGCTATGGGCACTGTCTGTCCGTTAACAGAGTGAGCTCTGTTGACTTCATCTCTGCTGCTCTGGGACAGGGAGAGCAAGGAAGTCCTTACACACCACAGTGGAAGCACAGAAGCAAGCAGAAGCTACTGTTTAATCATTTGAAGTGAATGTCGCCATCTAGTGGTTGTATTTAACAGTGAATTGTCTAATAATCTTATGTTTCTTATCATAGTTATTCATGGCCACACATGACGTCACTGTGCAGGTATCATTTCAGAGGTGTTGAGTGGTATGAAGTACATCAATGAATTACAATTAATAATCTATACGCATAGGACTACAATTAGTAAATCTAGTAGCAGCATCGTAAAAGAGGGGTTGGGGACACACACACAGTGCAAATAGTCCGGGTAGCCATTTGATTACCTGTTCAGGAGTCTTATGGCTTGGGGGTAAAACTGTTTGGAAGCCTTTTTGTCCTAGACTTGGCACTCCGGTACCGCTTGCCATGCGGTAGTAGAGAGAATAGTCTATGACTGGGGTGGCTGGGGTCTTCGACAATTTTTAGGGCCTTCCTCTGAAACCGGTCCTGGATGGCAGGCAGCTTAGCCCCAGTGATGTGCTGGGCCGTACTCACTACCCTCTGTTGCAGCTGTAGAACCTTTTGAGGATCTCAGGACCCATGCCAAATCTTTTTTGTTTCCTGAGGGGGAATAGGCTTTGTCGTGTCCTCTTCACGACTATCTTGGTGTGTTTGGACCATTCTAGTTTGCTTTTGAGGTGGACAACAAGGAACTTGAAGCTCTCAACCTGCTCCACTACAGGCACATCGATGAGAATGGAGGCGTGCTCTGTCCTCCTTTCCTGTAGTCCACAATCATCTCCTTAGTCTTGGTTACGTTGAGGGATAGGTTGTTATTCTGGCACCACCCGGCCAGGTCTCTGACCTCCTCCCTATAGGCTGTCTCGTCGTTGTCGGTGATCAGGCCTACCACTGTTGTGTCGTCTGCAAACTTAATGATGGTGTTGGAGTCGTGCCTGGCCATGCAGTCGTGGGTGAACAGGGAGTACAGGAGGAGACTGAGCACGCACCCCTGGGGAGCTCCAGTGTTGAGGATCAGCATGGCAGATGTGTTGCTACCTACCCTCACCACCTGGGGGCGGCCCGTCAGGAAGTCCAGGATCCAGTTGCAGAGGGAGGTGTTGAGTCCCAGGATCCTTAGCTTAGTGATGAGCTTTGAGGGTACTATGGTGTTGAACGCTGAGCTGTAGTCAATTAATAGCATTCTCACATAAGTGTTCCCTTTGTCCAGGTGGGAAAGGGCAGTGTGGAGTGCAATAGAGATGGCATCATCCGTGTATCTGTTTGGCCGTATGCAAATTGGAGTGGGTCTAGGGTTTCTGAGATAATGGTGTTGATGTGAGCCATTACCAACCTTTCAAAGCACTTCATAGCTACGGACGTGAGTGCTACGGGTCTGTAGTCATTTAGGCAGGTTGCCTTAGTGTTCTTGGGCACAGGGACTATGGTGGTCTGCTTGAAACATGTTGGTATTACAGACTCAGTCAGGGACATGTTGAAAATGTCAGTGAAGACACCTGCCAGTTGGTCAGTACATGCCCGGAGCACACGTCCTGGTAATCTGTCTGGCCCCGCAGCCTTGTGTATGTTGACATGTTTAAAGGTCTTACTCACATTGGCTACGGAGAGCGTGATCACACAGTCGTCCGGAACAGCTGATGCTCTCATGCATGCCTCAGTGTTGCTTGCCTCGAAGCGAGCATAGAAGTGATTTAGCTCGCCTGGTAGGCTCGTGTCACTGGGCAGCTCGCGGCTGTGCTTCCCTTTGTAGTCTGTAATAGTTTGCCAGCCCTGCCACATAAGACAAGCTTCGGAGCCGGTGTAGTATGATTCAATCTTAGCCCTGTATTGACGCTTTGCCTGTTTGATGGTTTGTCGCAGGGCATAGCAGGATTTCTTGTAAGCTTCCGGGTTAGAGTCCCGCACCTTGAAAGCGGCAGCTCTACCCTTTAGCTCAGTGCGAATGTTGCCTGTAATCCATGGCTTCTGGTTGGGGTATGTACGTACACTCACTGTGCGGACGACGGCCTCGATGCACTTATTGATGAAGCCAGTGACTGATGTGGTGTAAACCTCAATGCCATTGGAAGAATCCCGGAACATGTTCCAGTCTGTGATAGCAAAACAGTCCTGTAGTTTAGCATCTGCTTCATCTGGCCACTTTTTTATAAACCGAGTCACTGGTGCTTCTTGCTTAAATTTTTTCTTGTGAGCAGGAATCAGGAGGAAAGAGTTGTGGTCGGATTTACCAAATGGAGGGCAAGGGAGAGCTTTGTATGCGTCTTTGTGTGTGGAGTAAAGGTGATCTAGAATTTGTTTACCTCTGGTTGCACATTTAACATGTTGATAGACATTTGGTAGAACTGATTTATGACATTAAGTCTACAATTAGTCATCTTGTCACATTCTGACCTTAGTTCCTTTTTTATGTCTTTATTTTGGTTTGGTCAGGGCGTGAGTTGGGGTGTGTATTCTATGTGCTATATTCTATGTTTTGTTCTATGTGTTGTATTTCTGTGTTTGGCCTAGTATGGTTCCAAATCAGAGGCAGCTGTCAATCGTTGTCTCTGATTGAGAACCATACATAGGTAGCCTGTTCCCACCTGTGTTTGTGGGTAGTTGTTTCCTGTTTTTTTGGGTAGTTGTTTCCTGTGTTTGTGTTTGTTTCACCATTCAGGACTGTTTCGGTTTCTTTGTCATTCACTTTGTTATGTTTTTATATTAAATTAACATGGACACTTACCACGCTGCATTTTGGTCTGATCCTTCATAGTCATCATCAGAAGAGGAAGACAACCGTTACAGAACTACCCACCAACCAAGGACGAAGCAGCGTGGTAGTGCAATCTGGAGAAATGGACATGGGAGGAGATATTGGACAGTAAGGGACCCTGGGCACAGGCTGGGGAATATTGCCGCTCCAAAGAAGAACTGGAGGCAGCTAAAGCTGAGAGGCGGCGATATGAGGTAAGGCAGCGCAACAGGCACGAGAAGCAGCCCCAAAACATTTTTTGTGGGGGGCACACGGGGAGATTGGTGGAGTCAGGCGATAGACCTGAGCCAACTCCCCGTGCTTACCGGAAGAAGTCAGTACTGGTCAGGCACCGTGTTATGCAATCAAGCGCACGGTGTCGCCAGTACGCGCTCATAGCCCGGAGCACTATAGGCCAGCCCCCCGCAAGTGCCATGCGAGAGTGGGCATCCAGCCAGGGCGTATTGTGCCGGCTCAGCGTGTTTGGTCCCCGGTACGCCGTTTCGGCCCAGGGTATCCTGCACCGGCTCTGCGTGCTGTGTCTCTGGGGCGCTGGGAGGGTGCAGTGCGCGCTAAGGCTGCGCTCTGCTCGTGCCTGGCGAATGTGGGCATTAAGCCTAAAGGAGAGGTGCGAGTGGTATGCACCAGCTCTCCAGTGCTCCCCCACAGCCCGGTTCAACCTGTTCCTGCACTCTGGATGGTCCGGGCTAAAGTGGTCATCCAGCCTGGAGGAGTGGTGCCAAGGCTGCGCACCAGAGCTCCAGTGCTCCCCCACATCCCGGCCCATCCGGTGCCTCCTCCACACACCAGGCCTCCTGTAGGTCTCCCCAGCCTGGTGGGTCCTGTGGCAGCCCCACGCACCAGGCTGTCTCTCCGTCTCCTCCCTCCAGGTTCTCTCTCCAGTCCGGAGCTGCCAGAGCCGCCCGTCAGTCTGGAGCTGCCAGAGCCGCCTGTCAGTCCGGAGCTGCCAGAGCCTCCCGTCAGTCCGGAGCTGCCAGAGTCTCCCGCCTGTCCGGCGCTGCCAGAGTCTCCCGCCTGTGACAAAAGCCAAAAAGGATCTGCCCACTCCATCAAGAAGTGAGGACAACAACACAGGTCATCCATGGGACCTCTTGGAACCATGGACTACACCTGCAGAAACTGGACAACAGGGGGAAGCAGAAGAGATACCCATCATAGACTTCTCACTGCTGACTCTGGACACACCACCTCCAGTGGAAGAGACAACCAGCTGGTATCATCAAGTAGAATCAGCCAGCACAACACGGAAGCAGCAATGTGGGCTTCAGTATTGCATGACCTAGATTTGGACCAGGAAGCTTGAGTTATAGTTAAGTGCACTAACTGAAGTCTAAGATTGCGCAATAGTAGTCTAACGTTTTAGACAGAGGCCCAGAACCTTGGGAACTTCCCCTGTAAAAAAAAGTATATAAAGAGAACAGAGATCGTGAGAGAACCATGATCCTCACTGACATATGAGACAGACTTCATATGGAGAATCATCATAGGTAAATTTACTATTGCACTATACTCTTTTTGTTGGACTAGAACAATATTTGAGAACTGGATAATTTTGCCTAAGTACTTTATGGATTACTATCTGAATCTACCTAGTTCAACTTTGTGAACCCGAACCTGAGTCTCCGAAACACAGGGGTATAGACACCACTTGATCGCGGACAAAGCGGCATTCACACAGTGACACATCAGGTCCAGAAGTGATTAGCAATAAAAGGAAACAGCCAAATACCAGTTACAATATATTGAGTCTATACACAGGGTTGGAAGTGAATAGTATTAAGATATTGGAATTCGGAATCTAGCATTATTGCTGTGAGAATACCAATTACAGGAAAGTGACCAAGGGGCTGAGCATTTAAGGTAATTTAACTATTTTGCTATTTAGTCAATATTGTTAGAAGTGTTAACGCATTTAAAGATTTGCAATATTGGCATTAGTATAAAGTGTATTAAGGATTGATTGAGCACCATTGTTGTATTAATGAAAACTGTATAACCATTGAAGTGTGATAACGTGTATAGGACAAAAAACAGAGTGATTTATTAATAAAAGCTAGAAACTTTGACAACTAGGCCAGTTTAACGCTCTGGAGAGAAAACACCTTTGACACTCTCACTGAACAGAAAGTGACACTGGTTATAG
This sequence comes from Salvelinus fontinalis, assembly GCF_029448725.1. Lineage (NCBI taxonomy): Eukaryota > Metazoa > Chordata > Actinopteri > Salmoniformes > Salmonidae > Salvelinus > Salvelinus fontinalis. Next base: position 77,899,183 of record NC_074667.1, on the reverse strand, counting down.
GTTAAGGCTATAGCACTAAAGAATACTTAATTGTGTGGACAATAACAAGTATATCAGGGATTAGAATTTACATCCCACATATAACAATACTAGTTTCCAAGTGACTACTAGCTGACGAGCATAATAATCAACAGAGATTATTAGGTATTGATATATAAATAAATAAAAAGGACAGGTGGTTAATGGAGATCTTAGTATAAATCTGAGTAGTTAGAAGAAATATAATACTCTAAGAGCCCACAATAGAATTATAAAGGGAGTGACAACGCGAACTAAGGAACAAAGCCAACTCACGCGAAGGGCCACTAAGAATAGATAGAAGGGTTGGTAGGGCCGCACGGCTAGGCCCTTGTTGCACCGAAGTAACTAAAATCCTCTGCCTAGCCAGAGGACGGGATAGAGGCTTTTGCTGCAGGCGACGGGCAAAAGTCAGCACCGTGACACGCCTGTCCGGCGCTGCCAGAATCTCCCGCCTATTCGGGGCCGCTGCAAGGGGCGGCGGCGAGGGTCGCCACTCCAGAGGCGCCACATAAGTGGGCCAGGACTAAGGTGGAGTGGGGTCTATGTCCCGTACCAGAGCCGCCATCACGGTGTAATGCCCACCCAGACCCTCCCCTATAGGTTCAGGTTTTGCGGCCGGAGTCCGCACCTTCGGGGGGGGTGGTTATACTGTCACGTTCTGACCTTAGTTCCTTTTTTATGTCTTTATTTTGGTTTGGTCAGGGCGTGAGTTGGGGTGGGCATTCTATGTTCTATATTCTATGTTTTGTTCTATGTGTTGTATTTCTGTGTTTGGCCTAGTATGGTTCCCAATCAGAGGCAGCTGTCAATCGTGTCTCTGATTGAGAACCATACATAGGTAGCCTGTTCCCACCTGTGTTTGTGGGTAGTTGTTTCCTGTTTTTGTGTTTGTTTCACCTTTCAGGACTGTTTCGGTTTTCTTTGTCATTCACTTTGTTATTTTTGTCTTTTTTCGTGTTCTGTTATATTAAAGTAACATGGACACTTACCACGCTGCATTTTGGTCTGATCCTTCATATTCCTCATCAGAGGAGGAAGACAACCGTTACACATCTATAGGCATAGACCTACAATTAGTCATCTGGTGCAACCATAATTAGTCTCTGTCTGTAATATCTGGTGCTGTTACGAGTCCCTGTCTGTAATATCTGGTGCTGTTACAACTAGTTCCTGTCTGTAATATCTGGTGCTGTTACGAGTCCATGTCTGTAATATCTGGTGCTGTTACAACTAGTTCCTGTCTGTAATATCTGGTGCTGTTACAACTAGTCCCTGTCTGTAATATCTGGTGCTGTTACAACTAGTTCCTGTCTGTAATATCTGGTGCTGTTACAACTAGTTCCTGTCTGTAATATCTGGTGCTGTTACGAGTCCCTGTCTGTAATATCTGGTGCTGTTACAACTAGTTCCTGTCTGTAATATCTGGTGCTGTTACAACTAGTTCCTGTCTGTAATATCTTGGGCTGTTACAATTAGTCCCTGTCTGTAATATCTAGTGCTGTTACAACTAGTTCCTGTCTGTAATATCTGGTGCTGTTACAACTAGTTCCTGTCTGTAATATCTGGTGCTGTTACAACTAGTCCCTGTCTGTAATATCTGGTGCTGTTACAACTAGTTCCTGTCTGTAATATCTGGTGCTGTTACAACTAGTCCCTGTCTGTAATATCTGGTGCTGTTACAATTAGTCCCTGTCTGTAATATCTGGTGCTGTTACAACTAGTCCCTGTCTGTAATATCTGGTGCTGTTACAACTAGTCCCTGTCTGTAATATCTGGTGCTGTTACAACTAGTTCCTGTCTGTAATATCTGGTGCTGTTACAACTAGTCCCTGTCTGTAATATCTGGTGCTGTTACAACTAGTTCCTGTCTGTAATATCTGGTGCTGTTGCAACTAGTTCCTGTCTGTAATATCTGGTGCTGTTACGAGTCCCTGTCTGTAATATCTGGTGCTGTTACGAGTCCCTGTCTGTAATATCTGGTGCTGTTACAACTAGTCCCTGTCTGTAATATCTGGTGCTGTTACAACTAGTTCCTGTCTGTAATATCTGGTGCTGTTACAACTAGTCCCTGTCTGTAATATCTGGTGCTGTTACAACTAGTTCCTGTCTGTAATATCTGGTGCTGTTACTAGTTCCTGTCTGTAATATCTGGTGCTGTTACAACTAGTCCCTGTCTGTAATATCTGGTGCTGTTACAACTAGTTCCTGTCTGTAATATCTGGTGCTGTTACAACTAGTCCCTGTCTGTAATATCTGGTGCTGTTACAACTAGTCCCTGTCTGTAATATCTGGTGCTGTTACGAGTCCCTGTCTGTAATATCTGGTGCTGTTACAACTAGTTCCTGTCTGTAATATCTGGTGCTGTTACAACTAGTCCCTGTCTGTAATATCTGGTGCTGTTACAACTAGTTCCTGTCTGTAATATCTGGTGCTGTTACGAGTCCCTGTCTGTAATATCTGGTGCTGTTACAACTAGTTCCTGTCTGTAATATCTGGTGCAGTTACAACTAGTCCCTGTCTGTAATATCTGGTGCTGTTACAACTAGTTCTAAGGAAGCATCCTATATTTAGTGGTCTTATTAACATTATCACGTCATTATTACAATGCTTATTGTGATAATAGTAACGTTCTAGTTAAGGCCCAGTCTGTGGTCTTATTTTTGGGAATGGGAGAGACGATTTTAACGTCCTGCCTTTAAAGGCAACATCGTTGTAGGTTTGGGACACCGTCTGTGTCTAAGCCTGTTTCTCCCATAATGATTGGAACAATAGTGTTTTTCTTATGGAAATAATGCATTTGGCAGGATACATCGGTCATTGCATTCCATAGAGGATGATAGTGGCGTCTAGTAGCCAAAATACGATTTTAGCATGGCCAGCGTCACAGAAGGCTTCCACCATTTTAATGTAGTCAACTGCGTGGGTCTTCCAGCTTTATTTCTGATCCCTCTTGATGACCCTGTTGGAGTCGTGTTCAACCGTGTCATCAGGAGGGATCAGACAATCGTGAAGAAAAATTAACTGCTTCTAAATGGAGATTGCCTCAACGGCGCTGCAAGTGGGTTCACAGACGCCATAATCGGAACAATATAGGGGTGCTTCTCTATCATTCTCTATGTTGCACACAAAACAGTGGACAAGGGGAGGCGGGGCCGCCCTAGATTCTGGCGCCGATTCGGGGGTATATGGACGAGCTGATTGGTTTAACCAATTTCAGCGCATTCAGTTTTCATTGGCTTAAAATGTAATCTATTGTTTTGTCTGCCAATGATTCGCTGTCTTCTATTTGAAGGTTTTCCTTGCCAGAAACCCCTCCCTACACTACGGAGTCCCCCCCGTTGCCTCACCCTCCCTTGCCCCCTATGATACCAACAGCGATTGCATTCGGACAGCATGTTTGATGAAAAAGGGTGCTTAGGCAAATATTTAGCTAGAGAAAAAATGAATTGGTCATTACGTGTGCGAAATATTATTTAGGCTATTCCGGTTTACAGAGACGGCATTCTAATGTAAGATAAATTGAATGTACTGAATGTGTAATAGCTACAGTGGATGAATATTGTTAGCTTGAATGGTTGGCTAGCTAGCTAAACATCGGGACTACTAAATCAACATTGCATTGTAGCCTATCGGATATTTTAACGTTCCATAATGTAATGTCAAGTGGATGCAACGTTACATTGATGTTGATGTCTCATTGATTGAACTGAACGAGAGAGGGAATGTATTCCGATACAACCACAGAGACGAGTAGAGGAATTTGAATCGACATAATCTATCTGCAGCGGGGCATCGGGACGGATGATGATGGCTTCGTGGCGACGGACAGCAGCTCTCATCTGTTTACAATGGGGTGAGTCATCATCTCAGAACACTCTCTAACCTAGCTACTAGGCCTACCTGCTAATGTTTCGTACTACGTGCCCTAAAACCGTGTGCCATCTGTCAGTTGGGCTATTGTATGGTGAGGCAACATTTTCTCCCATCGCAGCCTGGCATATGGTCTGATTAATGTTCGCATTATTGCATGCGTTGGATATCAGTAGAGATCTGTGGTTGTCATCTGACATATAGAGTTTTTTTTGTAATTTTCTACAACTCGCTTTAAGCCCTTTCGACATTTATTAGTGGTCGGTGCATTTACATCCCCGTCTCCTATTGCACTAGTCTCTCTCTCAGCACGGGAATTTAATCTACACATGAAAACATGAGCTGAGAGGGTTCTCACAGAATAACATCATTATTATAGGACATGTATTATCTATTATACTACCCTGGCTGAATACAGACAGACAGACAGACAGACAGACAGACAGACAGACAGACAGACAGACAGACAGACAGACTGACTGACTGACTGACTGACTGACTGACTGAGACTGTCTGTCTGTCTGACTGACTGACTGACTCAGACAGACAGACAGACAGACAGACAGACAGACAGACTGACTGACTGACTGACTGACTGACTGACTGTATATGCCGACAGACAGAAGTGGTGGAAGTGACTGCACCTCAGCGCTGACGTACAGTCAGTCTATGCTCCAGACCAGCCCTATCAGTCATACAGTCTTATGTTAATTAGACATCCTGATCCTCTTAAGCCCTGTTCTCTGTCCCCGTCTCTCTACCAGCTCATTATCTCTAGGCCTGCTGTTTAATTCACGCCTTTGTTATGTGTAATAGCATGTACTAGAACCTATACCTCATATTAGCTACAGGCTCTGACAGGTTCCCAGGCCTGGGTTGAAATGCACCCTGCACCTGTATTTCTAGTTGTTCTGGATCGGCTGGTAGATTATTTGGGCAGCGCGAGATGTGAGTTTCCCATGAGTCGTCATCCAATCCACCCCCAACGTTCCATCTACGTTGTGTAGTAAGTTGTTGTTCGTACCTGCGCAGGTTACCTCACTATGTCGCCGCACTATGTCACTGCGCTATGTCACTGCGCTATGTCACTGCACTATGTCACCGCGCTATGTCACCGCACTATGTCACCGCACTATGTCACCGCACTATGTCACCGCACTATGTCAGCATAGGAGATATAGGAGATATAGGTTATGTGTCATGGTTGCTTCCAGAGTTTCAGTGTCTAACTCTGGAGACAGGTTTCTCCTCATCGAACAGGGACATTTCTGTCCCAACATGAATGTATCTGCTTTACAACACACTGTGTTGTATTAGAATAGTTTAAGGAAATGGAAGTGTCGATAAGGAAGTTTCTAGTTTTAGACTTTCACTAAACTGGAACTAAAGAACTGGAACTAAAGAACTGAAACTGGAACATGGTTTTGTCTGACCTCAAAACTATTTTGTAGAAGTTAGAGGAAGTATATTGACATGACAGGATATGTAGTCTTGTGCTGTGAAATAAATAAATAAATATTACTATGATTTTAATTGTGCAATTATGTGATGTGAATAACATGTCCCAGCAAACCAATGAATAAAACAAAAATGTACCCATGCCTGAAGCTAGATTAAATTCCATCTTTCTATAATGGGCTAAGTAACATATTGATCTTCTGTACAATAGCCTACATATTGGTTCAGCCGGTCTGTCAGTGTATTGACTGGTGGTGTGTCACTGAACATACCAAACCTACACAGCGTGACTAACATGACATACAGTACAAGCCAAAAGTTTGGACACACCTACTCATTCAAGGGTTTTGCTTATTTTTTTTAACTATTTTCTACATTGTAGAATAATAGTGAAGACATCAAAACTATGAAATAACACATATGGAATCATGTAGTAACCAAAAAATTGTCAAACAAATCAAAATATATTTTATATTGGAGATTCTTCAAAGTAGCCACCCTTTGCCTTGATGACAGCTTTGCACACTCTTGGCATTCTCTCAACAAGCTTCACCTGGAATGCTTTTCCAACAGTCTTGAAGGTGTTCCCACATATGCTGAGCACTTGTTGGCTGCTTTTTCTTCACTCTGCGGTCCAACTCATCCCAAAACATCTGAATTGGGTTGAGGTTGGGTGATTGTGGAGGCCAGGTCATCTGATGCAGCACTCCATCATTCTTCTTCTTGGTCAAATAGCCCTTACACAGTCTGGAGGTGTGTTGGGTCATTGTTCTGTTGAAAAACAAATTATAGTCTCACTAAGCGCAAACCAGATTGGATGGTGTATTTCTGCAGAATGCTGTGGTAGCCATGCTGGTCAAGAGTGTGCAAAGCGGTCATCAAGGCAAAGGGTGGCTACTTTGAAGGAACTAAAAGATGAACACGTTATTGGTTACTACATGATTCCATATGTGTTATTTCATAGTTTTGATATGTTCAATATTATTCTACAATGTAGAAAATAGTAAAAATAAAGAACAAAATAAAGAGTATGTGTGTCCAAACTTTTGACTGGTACTGTACATTCCCTTCTCTCTCGATGTGCAAATATGGAAAATAAATAAACATAAATATGGGTTGTATTTACAATGGTCTCTCTCTCTCTATCGCTCCTTCTCTCTGTCCTACTCTCTCTCTCTGTCTCTCTGCCCCATCTCTCTCTGCCCTACTCTCTCTCTCTCTCTCTCTCTGTCTATCTGCCCTACTCTCTCTCTCCCCATCTCTATCTGCCCCACTCTCTCTCTCCCCATCTCTCTCTGCCCTACTCTCTCTCTCTCTCTGTCCCTCTCCTCCTCTCATCTCCTCTTCCCTCTCTCTGTCTCTCTGTCTCTCTGTCTCTCTGTCTCTCTCTCTCTCTCTCTCTCTCTCTCTCTCTCTCTCTCTCTCCCATCTCTCTTTTCTTCCTGTTTCTCTCTCCAGTGTTCCAGTACACCCTTTGTCGCGAGGTAACCCTTCCCTCCGGACCCCTATACCGCGTGGCAGGGTTCTCCCTCTCCATCCCCTGTGCTGTATCAGGCTACGAGGGTTCCCGAACGCAGGACTTTGAGTGGTTCCTGTACAGGGAGGACTCCCAGGGGAGACAGATGGGGGTGATCTCCACCAGGGACCCCGGGTTTCCCTATGCACCCTTCCAGGTAGGGAGGAGTTCAACACAGGCTTTTTCAGAATTGATTTGGTCTAGATGGTTAGGACTAGTTGGCCCTAGCTGCCAGACATCTATGTTCATTTTAAACTAATGACTCTGAGTTTTCCATCAAAGTACAGGAACAGGTGGGCGTGCAGGTATGCTAGCTATGTACCGTATGCTGACTTCTCTATTGGGGCTGTTGGGTAACTTTTAGCCGTACATGAAATTATTTAAACTCACATCTCTGTTCACCAATGGAAAATATCTCTTAAATATGTTTATTTTGACTAATCAATTAAACTAACTTAAGGCTGCACAATTCATCGAAATTGATCTATGCAAAGTCCTTATTTTCTTTACACAATTCATGTAAAATTCACATGTAATAAGGGTCCCTTGGTAAACTCTGACCAACACTTTGGTTCCTACCCTGTCACAACAACCTCTACTGTACCTGTCTTTGTCATTGGTTGTCAAGACAACACCAACTACAGAATTGAAATACTAATTATAACAGTTCCAAGTGTTTTAATCAAAATCACAAGTAAAATCGTAATCGCAAAATTTGGTTTAAAAATGGCTGTTTGATTATTAGCCACATCGTGCAGCTCTAATCTAACTCTGTCCTTCCAGGCGCGGGTGAGGTCCGGGGAGGTGAGGGTGGAGAGGGACTCGGGGGACAAGGCCAGGCTGGTGTTCCAGAGGCTACGCGCAGATGACCAGGGACGATACGAGTGTTACACACCCAGCACAGACTCCAAATACCAAGGCAACTACAGTGCCTCGGTCGCTGTCAAAGGTCGGTAGGTCTGGGCCTGGATTCACAAAGCGTCTCACAAGACGAGTGATGAATCTGGATCCCTTTTTCCTTATAGACTATAATGGATAAGATTACCTAGGGACAAGGAGGCCCTGATCCTAGACCAGCTCTTTGACTGAATACTGGTCCTTTTAGATCACATGGACAGGGAGGGCCTGATCCTAGATCAGCC
>NC_074667.1:77768676-77888676 GCF_029448725.1 Salvelinus fontinalis | reverse complement strand
ATGAGGGCTGTTAGGACACTGTCTGTCTGTGGAGTATGGGGGCTGTTCAGACACTGTCTGTCTGTGGAGTATGGGGGCTGTTAGGACACTGTCTGTCTGTGGAGTATGGGGGCTGTTCAGACACTGTCTGTCTGTGGAGTATGAGGGCTGTTAGGACACTGTCTGTCTGTGGAGTATGGGGGCTGTTCAGAGACAAGAGCTGTTAGGACACTGTCTGTCTGTGGAGTATGGGGGCTGTTCAGAGACAAGAGCTGTTAGGACACTGGCTGTGTGTGGCTCTAAATAAGAGCATCTGCTAAATGACTAAAACGTAATGTAACGGATTCTGTTACTAGCTTGGCCACAGATCCCATTAGCACCCCAGTAGACCTACTGGCATCTAGTGCTGTAGGCCTATCCAGTACTGATAGTTCATGACACCATCATCATTACTGACATTCTACAACAATGGGAAACGGAGACATTAGCTTCAGGGGCGCTGCACTGTGGCTGACCCCATACTATTATCAATATGTGTGTGTTTTAGAGCTGTGGTGTGTTGTAGAGCTGTGGGGTGTGTTTTAGAGCTGTGGGGTGTGTTTTAGAGCTGTGGGGTGTGTTGTAGAGCTGTGGGGTGTGTTGTAGAGCTGTGGGGTGTGTTTTAGAGCTGTGGGGTGTGTTTTAGAGCTGTGGGGTGTGTTTTAGAGCTGTGGGGTGTTGTAGAACTGTGGGGTGTGTTTTAGAGCTGTGGGGTGTGTTGTAGAGCTGTGGGGTGTGTTTTAGAGCTGTGGTGTGTTGTATAGCTGTGGGGTGTGTTTTAGAGCTGTGGGGTGTGTTTTAGAGCTGTGGGGTGTTGTAGAGCTGTGGGGTGTGTTTTAGAGCTGTGGGGTGTGTTGTAGAGCTGTGGGGTGTGTTTTAGAGCTGTGGGGTGTGTTGTAGAGCTGTGGGGTGTGTTTTAGAGCTGTGGGGTGTTGTAGAGCTGTGGGGTGTGTTGTAGAGCTGTGGGGTGTGTTGTAGAGCTGTGGGGTGTGTTTTAGAGCTGTGGGGTGTGTTTTAGAGCTGTGTGGTGTGTTGTAGAGCTGTGGGGTGTGTTGTAGAGCTGTGGGGTGTGTTTTAGAGCTGTGGGGTGTTGTAGAGCTGTGGGGTGTGTTGTAGAGCTGTGGGGTGTGTTTTAGAGCTGTGGGGTGTGTTTTAAAGCTGAGGGGTGTGTTTTAGAGCTGTGGGGTGTGTTTTAGAGCTGTGGGGTGTGTTTTAAAGCTGAGGGGTGTGTTTTAAAGCTGAGGGGTGTGTTTTAGAGCTGTGGGGTGTGTTTTAAAGCTGAGGGGTGTGTTTTAGAGCTGTGGGGTGTGTTTTAAAGCTGAGGGGTGTGTTTTAGAGCTGTGGGGTGTGTTTTAAAGCTGAGGGGTGTGTTTTAGAGCTGTGGGGTGTGTTTTAAAGCTGAGGGGTGTGTTGTAGAGCTGTGGGGTGTGTTTTAAAGCTGAGGGGTGTGTTGTAGAGCTGTGGGGTGTGTTTTAAAGCTGAGGGGTGTGTTTTAGAGCTGTGGGGTGTGTTTTAAAGCTGAGGGGTGTGTTGTAGAGCTGTGGGGTGTGTTTTAGAGCTGTGGGGTGTGTTTTAGAGCTGAGGGGTGTGTTTTAGAGCTGTGGGGTGTGTTTTAAAGCTGAGGGGTGTGTTTTAGAGCTGTGGGGTGTGTTTTAGAGCTGTGGGGTGTGTTTTAAAGCTGAGGGGTGTGTTTTAAAGCTGAGGGGTGTGTTTTAGAGCTGTGGGGTGTGTTTTAAAGCTGAGGGGTGTGTTGTAGAGCTGTGGGGTGTGTTTTAGAGCTGTGGGGTGGGGGGTGAGAGCACAGCAGAATGTAACAGTTGCACTGTAGTAGAAGTTACAGTTCTATTGTGCCCCACTGAGGGTCTGTGTGTTCTTATCGTGTCAGCCAGACACGGCTCTACTTCATTCTATTATAGTCTCTATACTTCTCTATACTTATTGTCTGTTAGACAATAGACCTGCTCTTCTCCTCTTTGTGTTGTTGTTGGACAGATTACAGTTAAGAATAGATGTATAAACTGAACTGAAACGTTTCATGAAATAGCTAACATAGTTTTCAGAGTGTATTGTTTATAGATGAGATCTTACGAGCATCCTCTTTTAGTATACATTTTGACATGCATTCAGCTTCAGTGGGAGAACTTGCTATATGCAAATAAACATTTATTAACAGTGACAATTAACAATTGAAGTTTGTTTGAATGCAGAGCGAACACATTTTAAATCATGTACTTCTTGTTTATTTTTTCCTCTCCTCTTCCTCCTCCTTTACCCCCTCCTCTTCCTCCTCCTTTACCCCCTCCTCTTCCTTCTCCCTTACCCCTTCCTGCTCCCTCCTTCCAGCTGACTCCCTGACCGTTACGTCCACTCCGCGAGGTGAGGTAACTCTCCAGTTAGGCTCCCCCATCACTCTGACCTGCGAGGTGTCTGGTTTGGCCCCTGGGGGCCGCTCGGGCCTGCTGGTTCAGTGGATGAGGAGGGGCACCGTGAGCAGCGAGGACAGGGCATTGACGGGTGGAGGTGTGGAGGTTGGTATTGATTATTGTTATTGGTTATTAGGATCTTCCTTTTAGCCCGCTAAGGAAGTCCTTACAGTTGTCCAATTCTTTTATCACTTTTGTCTTTTTAATTATGAAATGGAAAACTTTGGCAAATTATTCAGCTATTTGCTGCTGCTATTGATAGTATGTAATGCTTCCAATTGTAGATAAACCATATTATTTGGAGCCAGGAAGGCTATTGGTCAACAGTTATTTTGGATCGTAAAGTAAATAATGCTTGATTGGCTAGTCGTTTTCCAAACACAACTCAGGTTAACCTTTCTGTCTACCTCTATCTCTGTCTGTCCCCTCTCCCAGGTGGAGGTGGCCCGGTACGGCCCAGACGGGGTGGTGAGCTGGGGAGATGACTCCAGCCGGGGGGGTCGGAGTGGAGGGGGTTCCATGGAGAAGGAGGTGGAGGGACGGTACTCTCTCAGGTTGTTCTCTGCCCACCCAGCTGACACGGGGGTGTACCGTTGTGCTGTGAGCGTCTACGCTGGGAGGCTTAACCCGGGACCCTCCAGTGCTGCTACCCTCACACAGAGGTCAGAGGGGGTCACCGTCAACCTCAAGACCAAAGGTAAGAGAAAAGACAGACACAAAACCACCTTCTCCCCACAAACTGTGGCCTAGTTCACTCCTCCTCATGGATTTAAAAAAGATGTTTTGGTATAATGGAGAAAACTCCCCCAATCTACTTAACAGCAATCCAGTGTGTTTAAGTCCTTGAGGGATGAGTAAGTAACTGGGGGGATCCTGGGGGACTACAGCCAGTGGATATCTATACAAGTTAAGTCAGGATTCTGGAAGTTGTCCTGGTAAAGCTAAGAGACTAAAACCACTTGACCTTCTACGAGGTTGGGCAGTAGTCTGTAAACAAAGATACTCCATTAACATGAGCATTGCCATGACGTGGTTTGATTGAATTAACAACCAAATACCTAATTGAATTGAACTTATGTTAACGATGTAAGTTGATGCTAATTGAACCTAATTGAATGACGAGCATCTCTCTGTCCCTGTGTCCCTTCAGAGGTCAAGGTGTCAGCAGTAGCCAACCTTCCCCGCGGCCCCCTCCTGAAGAGAGGTGATACCGTCACCCTGCTCTGCAACGTATCCGTGGTAACCACCGGCCCTGCACAGGTGGAGGTCCAATGGCTGCAGAGGGCGGTCTTCCCGGCCCAGGAGGGTGGGGCTACAGCAGGGGGTGTGATCATAGAGAAGGGTGGTGACAAGCCGTCAGTAGAGGAGAAGGGGACGGTGTTAGCATCTCTTACCTATGAGGGCCTATCCAGGCCATATAAGAACCACAGCTCTGAGGTGATTGGTTCAATTTATTTGGCAGTTTAAAAAAAATACATGCAGTCAATATATACCTTATTAAGAAGACTATCAAGGATAACACAATAAAGTATATCAAAGATAAAACAATTGTAATGACTACTATGTGGTTGTCTTACCTACCTTATTTGAATGCACTGTATTTCTCTAGATAACAGCGTCTGCTAAAATACTAAAATACATCTGCTAAATGACTTCCGTTGTGGTCCTTTTTGGACTACAGGTCAGTATGGACCGGGTGTCTCCAGGCACCTACAGGCTGAGGATCTTCTCCGCCCAGGACCAGGACCAGGGCCTGTTTGTCTGCCAGGCTGAGGTGTGGGGACAAGACCCCCGTGGAGGATGGTACAACACCGGGGCCAAGGCCCAGTCAGAGGGTGTCAGGGTCTACCTGTACGCCAGAGGTGAGTGTCACTGGGTCTGGGACTGCTAGCTATTTCACATACAGCGAGTGGTGACGAATCACTGCAGCAGACACACTCATCATCAGTTCCTAATACAAAAGAGTGGCTCTGTGAATCACTGATGGTAGTCAGGAAGTGTCTGTATGTCTCTTGTGTTTTCACTCTCCCACTCACTGTCTTTTGGAGGCTGTTAGCCAACAGTTATTAGGTATCATAGATAGTCTTCTTTGAAACATGGCTAACCTATCCTGTCTAATACTGGCATCCTGTCTAATACTCCCAATGGTAAATTAAACGGTTTATGAGGAAAGCTAGTCGTTTTCTGAACTTGACTAACTCATTCCTCCCCTCCCTCCTCTCTATCTCCCCACCCTCCTCTCTATCTCCCCACCCTCCTCTCTATCTCCCCTCCCTCCTCTCTATCTCCCCTCTCTCCTCTCTATCTCCCCTCTCTCCTCTCTATCTCCTCTCTCTCCTCTCTATCTCCCCTCTCTCCTCTCTATCTCCCCTCCCTCCTCTCTATCTCCCCTCTCTCCTCTCTATCTCCCCACCCTCCTCTCTATCTCCCCACCCTCCTCTCTATCTCCCCTCCCTCCTCTCTATCTCCCCTCTCTCCTCTCTATCTCCCCTCTCTCCTCTCTATCTCCTCTCTCTCCTCTCTATCTCCCCTCCCTCCTCTCTATCTCCCCTCCCTCCTCTCTATCTCCCCTCCCTCCTCTCTATCTCCTCTCTCTCCTCTCTATCTCCCCTCTCTCCTCTCTATCTCCCCTCCCTCCTCTCTATCTCCTCTCTCTCCTCTCTATCTCCCCTCCCTCCTCTCTATCTCCCCTCCCTCCTCTCTATCTCCCCTCTCTCCTCTCTATCTCCCCTCCCTCCTCTCTATCTCCCCTCCCTCCTCTCTATCTCCCCTCTCTCCTCTCTATCTCCCCTCCCTCCTCTCTATCTCCCCACCCTCCTCTCTATCTCCCCTCCCTCCTCTCTATCTCCCCTCCCTCCTCTCTATCTCCCCTCCCTCCTCTCTATCTCCCCTCTCTCCTCTCTATCTCCTCTCTCTCCTCTCTATCTCCCCTCCCTCCTCTCTATCTCCCCTCCCTCCTCTCTATCTCCCCTCTCTCCTCTCTATCTCCTCTCTCTCCTCTCTATCTCCTCTCTCTCCTCTCTATCTCCCCACCCTCCTCTCTATCTCCCCACCCTCCTCTCTATCTCCCCTCCCTCCTCTCTATCTCCCCTCCCTCCTCTCTATCTCCCCTCCCTCCTCTCTATCTCCCCTCCCTCCTCTCTATCTCCCCTCCCTCCTCTCTATCTCCCCTCCCTCCTCTCTATCTCCCCTCCCTCCTCTCTATCTCCCCTCTCTCCTCTCTATCTCCCCTCCCTCCTCTCTATCTCCCCTCCCTCCTCTCTATCTCCCCTCTCTCCTCTCTATCTCCCCTCCCTCCTCTCTATCTCCCCACCCTCCTCTCTATCTCCCCTCCCTCCTCTCTATCTCCCCTCCCTCCTCTCTATCTCCCCTCCCTCCTCTCTATCTCCCCTCTCTCCTCTCTATCTCCTCTCTCTCCTCTCTATCTCCCCTCCCTCCTCTCTATCTCCCCTCCCTCCTCTCTATCTCCCCTCTCTCCTCTCTATCTCCTCTCTCTCCTCTCTATCTCCTCTCTCTCCTCTCTATCTCCCCTCTCTCCTCTCTATCTCCCCACCCTCCTCTCTATCTCCCCACCCTCCTCTCTATCTCCCCTCCCTCCTCTCTATCTCCCCTCCCTCCTCTCTATCTCCCCTCCCTCCTCTCTATCTCCCCTCCCTCCTCTCTATCTCCCCTCTCTCCTCTCTATCTCCTCTCTCTCCTCTCTATCTCCCCTCTCTCCTCTCTATCTCCCCACCCTCCTCTCTATCTCCCCACCCTCCTCTCTATCTCCCCTCCCTCCTCTCTATCTCCCCTCCCTCCTCTCTATCTCCCCTCCCTCCTCTCTATCTCCCCTCCCTCCTCTCTATCTCCCCTCCCTCCTCTCTATCTCCCCTCCCTCCTCTCTATCTCCTCTCTCTCCTCTCTATCTCCCCTCCCTCCTCTCTATCTCCCCTCCCTCCTCTCTATCTCCCCTCCCTCCTCTCTATCTCCTCTCTCTCCTCTCTATCTCCCCTCTCTCCTCTCTATCTCCCCTCCCTCCTCTCTATCTCCTCTCTCTCCTCTCTATCTCCCCTCCCTCCTCTCTATCTCCCCTCCCTCCTCTCTATCTCCCCTCTCTCCTCTCTATCTCCTCTCTCTCCTCTCTATCTCCCCTCTCTCCTCTCTATCTCCCCTCCCTCCTCTCTATCTCCCCTCCCTCCTCTCTATCTCCCCTCCCTCCTCTCTATCTCCCCTCTCTCCTCTCTATCTCCCCTCCCTCCTCTCTATCTCCCCTCCCTCCTCTCTATCTCCCCTCCCTCCTCTCTATCTCCCCTCCCTCCTCTCTATCTCCCCTCTCTCCTCTCTCTCCTCTCTATCTCCTCTCTATCTCCTCTCTATCTCCTCTCTCTCTCCTCTCTATCTCCTCTCTATCTCCTCTCTATCTCCTCTCTCTGTCCTCTCTATCTCCCCTCTCTCCTCTCTTCTCTCTCTGTCTCTGCAGCGGCCGACCTGCTCCTCATCCCCTTGGTTGTGGGCGTGTCCTCTGCCTTGTTTGTGGGCGTGGTCATCATCGCCACGGTAACCTGTTGCTTCATGAATCGATTGGCTAGGCAGCGCTCCCCGAAATAGGAAGTAGGAAGTCACGACAACGTATAACGTATAAGTTCACTGAATGGTCATCGACGAAGAGGTAAAAAAAAAAGACCGAAAATAAAACAACTAGTGGACTGTAAAAAGTTTCAAATCAAGGAATTGGAACTCTCAGACCTACGCGATGTCCACATCCAGATGTAAATACGGCTATGTAACAAATAGTGTTGATCTAATCTGGGACAGTGACCAAGAGAAAGACACTAGCACTACTTCTCCTACCGGTCATACAGACGTTTGATTGTTTCACATGGTACCATTTCCACTTGTTCCTAATATGTTTCATCCAGCTTGTTTCTGTTGTATAAACCCCCACCGTATCAACCTCTTTTCAGACTTCCATAGCAAACCTAACCAAACAGCTGGCTCTTATTCAGCACGGTTACAACAACAATGGTGGATGCGTATCTAGGCCAGCACAGAACAGCTTGGTTTGGCTCAGTAGTGTACAAAGCCAGTTAGGTGTTTGATATGTCAACACTGTCAGAAATGGACTATGAAGTAGTTCAATCACAAATGTTGACTTAGAAGAGACACTGATTAGTTATCCCTTTTTGTTTTGGTTTATTTATTTTCCTTGGCAACCACCCTCTCACAAGAGAGTGGTTTATAATATTCATATGACGTTAGCGTTAAAGTTGTATCGTTCGAATGGCATGATTGTTAAATGATATATCTGTGTTGCCCAACTCCGGTCCTCGAGTATCCCCATCAGAACACATTTTGTTGTTGTTGTTGTAGCCCCGGACAAAAACACCTGATTCAACTTGTCAAGGAGCTTGTTGATTAGTTGACAGATAGAATCAGGTGTATCTTGTCCGGGGGCCACAACGAAAAATATGTACTATTGGGCGTACTCAAGGACCGGAGTTGGACAACGCTGTGATATAGGATTGAAGATTTAATGCAATGCATGTTGAGGTAGAGTAAGTCTTACACTGCCACTACTACTAACAACAGTCCCTCTAGTCTAAAGAAAACCCATCTCAGCAATACCACCGGTGGTAGCGTTAAACCGGTGTTTTATCGCTATGAAGTCAACACTGTCACTGTATAGAAACCGTAGTGCTGTCAAATTAAATGGAGTACCAGAATCTTTTTAATTCCACTTAAAGCACTGAATACCTAGACCGCTATATCAGGACAGGGAAGTTAATGTACACTTCCTGTATTCAATCAACACTCTGTAAATACTGGGCTACACTAGTAAACAAAGCCATTTGTTTGTATGAGCCTGATCCCAGATCTGTTTGTTCTGTTTTGCCAATTCCTATTGTTTATCTATGGTGCCAAACATAAGCGTTGTCAAGATGAGACGAACAAGTCTAGGATCAGGTTAGGACTCGGCCAGGGGATATTCTGATGCTGAGAAGAACAATAACGAAGCATTCCAGACAGTCTGCTAAACCGAGTAAAAAAAATACAAAAAATGTAAAAGTTATTTCTGTATCTATTTTAGACATTTATGAAGAGAGTTAATATACGATAGTAAGCATCCATGCACTAAGCTGAATTCTGCGTGTTACGGTATACTCCAGAGAGATTCGTTTTTTATTTTTACTTCTAGAACTTAAGATAAGATGAGACCCTACTTGAAATGCTGTGCTTGTCCGTGAGCTGAGCGGATGACTTTAACATTCAACGGCTGTCTGTTTGTTCTTAAAGCACTTGGACCAAAACTAGTCTCGCTTGGCAGACTCGTACAGTGGCTGTGGGAAAGAGACCAAATCCATTTCCCCTGGAACCATTCAAACCTGTTGAATAAGTTACTGACTGTTGTTTCAGTGTAAAGTCTTGTTGCTGTTCTGTTCTCTTAGTGTAGTCTTTTTAAACCATTTACGCAATGGTTTATGGTTGATTCCTGATTGATTCATTTTGTTTTATTATTTCTTTGCAATTTGTGTTATGGTGGTCAAATTAAGAAGAAAAAAATGGCAAAGAATTTAAAAATATATATTTTTATGATACATCCAGTAAACAGGAAGAAGACATGTGTTGTTGTCCTATGGAACAGCTGTGCCCTGAGCTACTAGGATAGGATGTACTCTCCTCTCCTCTGGGCAGCCATGTGGGTCAGATGACAGGCCTGGGTGGGGTTGACTGAGACCACAATCACCACGGGTCTATTAAGCTAAGTGAAATTCAACCATTTGGAATGCTGCAGAGATACATGTCACACATAGACTTGACATTATTCCCTATTCGACTCAGCAGAGATACATGTTACACATTGACTTGACATTATTCCCTATTCTACTCAGCAGAGATACATGTTACACATAGACTTGACATTATTCCCTATTCTACTCAGCAGAGAAGCATGTCTGCACAGGACACATTTCTCTCTGAACGTGCTGTAATGCAGTCTGCTGGGTAAGTGATAACTTCCAAGTTCAGGGTGTTTTCTTCTACTGAAGTTTGGCATCCCGAGTGGCGCAGCGGTCCAAGGCACTGCATCTCAGCGCAAGAGGCGTCACTGCAGTCCCTGGTTTGAATCCAGGCTGCATCACATCTGGCTGTGATTGGGAGTCTGATAGGGCGGCGCATAATTGACCCAGCTTCGTGTGGGGTAGGCCGTCATTGTAAATAAGAATTTGTTCTAATTAATTAAATAAATAAATTAAATGAAAAGTGTATTCTCCGCTGTGCACATGGTAGCCTGCCTATGACAGTGAGATGGACTCTAATATCGAGTTCCTCTGTCCACTATGACCAACAACATGCCCCAGACTCCCTTTGGATGGATAAATCTCAAACCGACCAACCCAGAGACAAATATTCAGAAACCCTCTACAAACAACAACAAACTATTTTAAACACATGGCTCTGGGCCAATCTCTCTCTCTCAATTCAATTCAATTCAATTGACTTTATTGACATGGCAAGTTCGTTATTACTTACATTGTCAAAGTATACATATCGAAAATAAAAATCAAATATATATGTATATATATATACGAAATATATATATATTTATATATAAATAAATGGTGGGACCAACAGCAATAATAACAGTAGTAGTGGACATGGGATTACCATTAACAACAACTACAACAACAATATAATATCTCTATAATATCTCTCTCTCCCTCTCTCTCTCTCTCTCTCTCTCTCTCTCTCTCTCTCTCTCTCTTCCTCTCTCTCTCTCTCTCTCTCTCCCTCTCTCTCTCTCCCTCTTCCCCTCTCTCGCTCTCTCTTCCTCTCTCTCTCTCTCTCTCTCTCTCTTCCTCTCTCTCTCTTCCTCTCTCTCTCTCTCTCTCTCTTCCTCTCTCTCTCTTCCTCTCTCTCTCTCTCTCTCTCTTCCTCTCTCTCTCTCTCTCTCTCTCTTCCTCTCTCTCTCTCTCTCTTCCTCTCTCTCTCTCTCTTCCTCTCTCTCTCTCTCTCTCTCTCTCTCTCCCTCTCTCTCTCTCCCTCTTCCCCTCTCTCGCTCTCTCTTCCTCTCTCTCTCTCTCTCTCTCTTCCTCTCTCTCTCTCTCTCTTCCTCTCTCTCTCTCTCTCTCTCTTCCTCTCTCTCTCTCTCTCTTCCTCTCTCTCTCTCTCTTCCTCTCTCTCTCTCTCTTCCTCTCTCTCTCTCTCTCTCCCTCTTCCCCTCTCTCTCTCTCTCTCTCTCTCTCTCTCTCCCTCTTCCCCTCTCTCTCTCTCTCTCTCCCTCTTCCCCTCTCTCTCTCTCTCTCTCTCTCTCTCTCCCTCTTCCCCTCTCTCGCTCTCTCTCCCTCTCTCTCTCTCCCTCTTCCCCTCTGTCTCTCTCTCTCTCTCTCTCTCCCTCTCTCTCTCTCCCTCTTCCCCTCTCTCGCTCTCTCTTCCTCTCTCTCTCTCTCTCTCTCTCTCTTCCTCTCTCTCTCTCTCTCTTCCTCTCTCTCTCTCTCTCTTCCTCTCTCTCTCTCTCTCTCTCTTCCTCTCTCTCTCTCTCTCTTCCTCTCTCTCGCTCTCTCTTCCTCTCTCTCTCTCTCCCTCTTCCCCTCTCTCGCTCTCTCTTCCTCTCTCCCTCTCTCTCTCTCTCTCTCTCTCTCTCCCTCTTCCCCTCTCTCGCTCTCTCTTCTTCTCTCTCTCTCTCTCCCTCTTCCCCTCTCTCGCTCTCTCTTCCTCTCTCTCTCTCTCTTCCTCTCTCTCTCTCTCTCTCTCTTCCTCTCTCTCTCTCTCTCTTCCTCTCTCTCTCCCTCCCTCCCTCTCCCTCCCTCTCTCTGTCTCTGTCTCCAGCCCATAGGAATAGAATTATTGTACTATTCTAATTCTAATAATTCTATACCCAAGCCGCTGATTATGATTCATATTAGTGGTAGTCATGCGTTAGGAAAAACATTGATCTGCGATGTTCTGGACTGTGAGCCACTTACTTCCAGAGATCAACTGGCGAAAAAGCTGGTTTATCCTCTAGCTCTCTAGCCTCTGAACGATGCCCCTGGCTGGCTCCCCCACGTGATCACATTCACCACAGCAGCACTGGAGAGACGGGAAAAAGAGAGAGAGAGACAGAGAGAGAGGGGAGGGGTAGAGAGAGAGAGTAGCACTGGATAGAGAGAGGGGGGGGAGTGGGCAGAGCGAGTGGGAGGGAGGGAGAGAGAGAGGGGAGGGGTAGAGAGAGAGAGTAGCACTGGATAGAGAGAGGGGGGGAGTGGGCAGAATGAGTGGGAGGGAGAGAGAGAGGGGAGTGGTAGAGAGAGAGAGTAGCACTGGATAGAGAGAGGGGGGGAGTGGGCAGAATGAGTGGGAGAGAGAGAGGGGAGGGGTAGAGAGAGAGAGTAGCACTGGATAGAGAGAGGGGGGGAGTGGGCAGAACGAGTGGGAGACAGAGAGAGAGGGGAGGGGTAGAGAGAGAGAGTAGCACTGGATAGAGAGAGGGGGGGTGTGGGTAGAGCGAGTGGGAGGGAGAGAGAGAGAGAGGGGAGGGGTAGAGAGAGAGAGTAGCACTGGATAGAGAGAGGGGGGGTGTGGGTAGAGCGAGTGGGAGGGAGAGAGAGAGAGAGGGGAGGGGTAGAGAGAGAGAGTAGCACTGGATAGAGACAGGGAGTAGAGGGGGGAGAGAGAGGAGAGAGGGAGAGACAGATCAACGCTGGATAGAGAGAGGGGGGGAGTGGGCAGAACGAGTGGGAGGGAGAGAGAGAGGGGAGGGGTAGAGAGAGAGAGAGGGCGGGATGTGGGCAAAGCGAGTGGGAGGGAGAGAGAGAGGGGAGGGGTAGAGAGAGAGAGTAGCACTGGATAGAGAGAGGGGGGTGTGGGCAGAGCGAGTGGGAGAGGAGGGGTAGAGGGAGAGAGGGGGGGTGTGGGCAGAGCGAGTGGGAGGGAGAGAGAGGGAGAGACAGAGGGAGAGAGAGAGAGAGAGGAGAGAGAGAGAGAGGAGAGAGAGAGAGAGGAGAGAGAGTGGGAGAGGAGGGGTAGAGGGAGAGAGGGGGGGTGTGGGCAGAGCGAGTGGGAGGGAGAGAGAGGGAGAGACAGAGGGAGAGAGAGAGAGAGAGGAGAGAGAGAGAGAGGAGAGAGAGAGAGAGGAGAGAGAGAGGGAGAGAGAGAGAGGAGAGAGGGGAGAGACAGAGATCAACGCTGGATAGAGAGAGGACAGAGTGCGCCAAGTGAATGTAACTGAATACATGTTCACTGCTCCTCTCTTTCCTTAATCCCCATGTTTATGGGTTCAGCCCTCTCTGTAACCCCTCCCCCACTGTGTTATCGCTGTGTATCATCACTGTGGCATTTGGTTTATTTAATACCCTGCTCCTGCCCGTCCCTGACCGACTGGCTGTAAATATGGTAACTGGCACACTGACCAAACTGCAGCTAAAGCCACTTAAATGGCACCCTATCCCCTATTTTAGTGCACTGCTTTTGACCAGAGCCCTCTGGCACCTATTCCCTATTTAGTGCACTGCTTTTGACCAGAGCCCTCTGGCACCCTATTCCCTATTTTAGTGCACTGCTTTTGACCAGAGCCCTCTGGCACCCTATTCCCTATTTTAGTGCACTGCTTTTGACCAGAGCCCTCTGGCACCCTATTCCCTATTTAGTGCACTGCTTTTGACCAGAGCCCTCTGGCACCCTATCCCCTATTTTAGTGCAATGCTTTTGACCAGAGCCCTCTGGCACCCTATTCCCTATTTTAGTGCACTGCTTTTGACCTGAGCCCTATGGGATTGCAAACATGGTGACTGGCCCACTGTCGAGGCTTCAGCAACTTCCCGAAATTGTATTTCTGTTACCATGTTGCATTATTGGGGGGGAGGGGGGGGGTAGGTGAAATAAGATAAATAATGTTGACATGTAAAAATAAAATTTCAGGAAGTTTTCTTTTAAAAGTGATTACTTTAACGTGGTTTTACCTGAGTTACTTTTTTAATTACCGCCCCTGCTATTGACATACAGCAGTTTGTAGGTTTGTGTGTATGTCTCCTGTTGTGTTAGTGTGCCACTACCCAACCACTGTAATATGGTGTTATTATGCTGTTTATAAACACTTTGTTTACTGCTTTAATGACCACCGTCTGTTCTGTTTTTCATTTGTATTTTAATGTATCGTTTTTTTGCTGCCATTTGATAAAATCAATAAACCACTCCTGATTTATTGTAGGCACGTGCTGTTGTTATTGTTGTTGTGGTATTATCTAGTATTACAAGCTCGCACCTAACAAAGACAGTTCCGGTGACTTTAGGGCTAGTCTACTTTTCAATATATTTGATAATTTATTGCAATGTCTCCGTCTGTATCGCACATAATCGAGAAAGTAAACTGATTTATGACGTAATTTACGTAATCAAAACGTATCGCTCGGAAACCTAGACCAGAGCCACTAGTTTAGGTCTACATCGCCATGCCATAGACCATCAAACTACTTATGAATTGATTCGTCGTGAGAGAGGTAAGGTTCGTCATTTTAATGTAAATGTTTTGGCCGGCTTTTGCATTGCTTGATTTTCTTTGCTATTTCCTTTGTGACCGTCAACCCCTGGAGTTCGAAAGTACATGGGGTAGGCCGTCATTGTAAATAAGAATTTGTTCTTAAACTGACTTGCCTAGTTAAATAAAGGTAAAATAAAAAGTAGTGCGCGCATCGCTTAGTCGAGCCAAAGATGTTTGATAAATAAAGATGTCCCACACAGGCCGTTTACCGTTTTAAAAAATGGTCACAGTTCCGGTCTGCGTAAAGCGTTGCTCTCCCATAGCCACCAATGCATTAGCAGCTGGGCTGGTCCGCTTACTTCATTGACTGTGTATAAACCAGAAAAAAGGAGCGAGTGAGATGTCTCGCTTACTCTTCCGTATCTGACCGAAGTATTGCTCAGTTCCGTCAGTCCCACATCTCAGAGGCCAGATCCAAAACCCTATCAAAGAAACGTATCAAACGTACTATCAAAGGACGCTCTAGTTATTCACACATCAAATGCATTTTTAATTGCTTGTTTCTGTATAAACCCTGCAGAAGTTTGTCCCTAGTAGATTAATACAATTGTGTTGATAGATTTTAATGAGCTCCAAATATATTTTTTATGTAACTAGGAAAGTCGCTAAGAACAAATTCTTATTTATTCTTACAATAATGGCCTACCAGAAAGCAAAAGGCCTCCTGCAGGGACAGAGGCTGGGATTAAAAATAAAAAATAAAATAATATAGGACAAAACACCATCACAACAAGACAGACACCATCACAACACCACAAAACTACAGAAAGAGAGACCTAAGACAACAACATAGCAAGGCAGCAACACATGAACACACAGCATGGTAGCAACACAACATAACAACAACATGGTAGCAACATAACATGGTAGCAGCACAACATGACAACAACATGGTAGCAACACAACATGACAACAACATGGTAGCAACACAACATGGCAGCAGCACAACATGATAGCAACACAAAACATGGTACAAACATTATTGGGCACATACAACATCATAAAGGGCAAGAAAGTAGAGACAACAATACATCATGCAAAGCAGCCACAACTGTCAGTAAGAGTGTCCATGATTGAGTCTTTGAATGAAGAGATCGAGATAAAACGATCCAGTTTGAGTGTGGCTGCTTCGATCCAGTACGTAAATCTATCCATTAATCCATTCGTGTCTCAATGAATGTATCCGTGAATTTGTGGATCTACACATGCACCATATCCATATGTTACTTTTCTCTACACTTCTAGTTCAACAGAATAGCAACACATTGACATAGTCCTCTCTTCCTGGGTGATCCGGTGGAGACCTACCACCTAACCCCCTGCGGAAAGTTCAGAGGTCGAGATGCCCGTGTACCGAGCACTGCTCGGCGCTGGCATCCTGGGTGAGGATGGCGATGATGAAGATGACACAGAGCAGGAACTCCTGTCCTTCTTGCCTGACCTGGATGAAAGGCGGTGTCGCGGTGAGCAGATCAACAAGATCAGAGACTTCCTGAACTCAGCTGTGGAGAGGGAGACAGACCTCACGGTACTACTGGACTGGCTCACTGAAGCACGTGAGTGTCTGCACCTCAAATAGAGCTCATAGGCCAATAGGGCTCCGGACAAAAGTTGTGCACTATATAGGGAATAGGGTGCCACCTGGGACGCAAATCTTATATTGGATATTCAATACATTTTATAGGGATGTCTGTCTATCTATGCAAATTATCTAATACATTTTTTATGTGAGTGAATGTGCTTGTGGTTCCTATTTCCATATTCAAATGACTGGTTGGTGTAGACATTACTCATGTTGTAAACCTGCACAGCCTGGTCTCACAGACTAGACGTAACATAGTAAACGGTACACTCAAATTAGTACGATATATTACATTTGGTATGGTTAACATAAGACAGAAGGTTACTTATTAAGGTAAAAACAGAAGGAAAGGAAAGGAAAGTGGGATTCCTAGTCAGTTGTACAACTGAATACATTCAACTGAAATGTGTCTTCCACATTTAACTCAACCCCTCTGTGCTGGGCGGTTGGATGGGCATATAATGCAAATGTCTAGCAAACCAAAGGTTGCGAGTTCAAGTCTCATCATGGACAACTTTAGCATCTTAGCTAATTAGCAACTTTCCAACTACTTGCTACTTTGCACCTACTTAGCATGTTAGCTAACCCTAACCTTAACCCTTTAACATAACTCCTAACCTTAACCCCTAACCCCTAGCCTGGCTAACCTTAGCCACCTAGCTAACATTACCCTTAGCCACCTAGCTAATGTTAGCATTAGCCACCCAGATAACTTTAGCCACAACAAAAAGGAAGGTATTGAAAATTCATAAAATATTGTAAGAATTGCAATTCGTAATATTTCATACGAATTGTAATTTGTAACATATTATACAAATTGCAATTCGCAACATATCAGACGAAATGGATGATGGACATCCACATATTAATACCCTACTCAATAAATTGGATGCAGTCTATCACAGTGCCATCCGTTTTGTCACCAAAGCCCCATATACTACCCACCACTGCGACCTGTACGCTCTCGTTGGCTGGCCCTCGCTTCACACTCGTCGCCAAACCCACTGGCTCCAGGTCATCTACAAGACCCTGCTAGGTAAAGTCCCCCCTTATCTCAGCTCGCTGGTCACCATAGCAACGCCCACCCGTAGCACGCGCTCCAGCAGGTATATCTCTCTGGTCACCCCCAAAACCAATTCTTCCTTTGGCCACCTCTCCTTCCAGTTCTCTGCTGCCAATGACTGGAACGAACTACAAAAATCTCTGAAACTGGAAACACTTATCTCCCTCACTAGCTTTAAGCACCAGCTGTCAGAGCAGCTCATAGATTACTGCACCTGTACATAGCCCATCTATAATTTAGCCCAAACAACTACCTCTTTACCTACTGTATTTATTTATTTTGCTCCTTTGCACCCCATTATTTCTATCTCTACTTTGCACCTTCATTCACTGCAAACCAACCATTCCAGTGTTATTTTTTACTTGCTATATTGTATTTACTTCGCCACCATGGCCTTTTTATATTTTTATTTATTTATATATATATTTTGTTTGCCTCCCTTATCTCACCTCACTTGCTCATATTGTATATAGACTTATTTTTCACTGTATTATTGACTGTATGTTTGTTTTACTCCATGTGTAACTATGTGTTGTTGTATGTGTCGAACTGCTTTGCTTTATCTTGGCCAGGTCGCAATTGTAAATGAGAACGTGTTCTCAATTTGCCTACCTGGTTAAATAAAGGTGAAATGAAAAAAGAAAAAAAATACATACCATACCCAATGTAAAATATCACACTAATTTGAGTGTCCCAGATTTTCTATTACTATGTTATGTCTACACCTGAGTCCAGGTTAACCTGCAGGACATGTTTTGAATAGGCTACACTGCAATTACTGCAGTAACCCTGTTCAGTCTTGATTATAGGTTCTTGAACTTGTTCCAAGCATAACAATGTGTTCATCTGGAATAGTTAGCTTACTTTCTCATTCTGGTTTCCCACGTCACAGTTTTAAACCTGTGATATGGTCACATAAATCACCATGGAGATATAGGGCACCTTAGGGTCACTATATGGCTAACATGTCCATGTCTCTACCCATACCCTTGTTTAGGATAACCAATAATCAATAAACCAAATCACATTTTATTTGTCACATGCGCCCGAATACAACAGGTGTAATGCTTACTTACAAGCCCAATAAACGTCTCTGTTCTACGGTCTACAGAGGTGTCACTACAGACGTTTGAGAACGAGAGAGCTCCAAAGAAAGAGGGGAACGAG
The DNA here is from genome assembly GCF_029448725.1 of Salvelinus fontinalis. NCBI lineage: Eukaryota > Metazoa > Chordata > Actinopteri > Salmoniformes > Salmonidae > Salvelinus > Salvelinus fontinalis. The sequence goes on along the minus strand of NC_074667.1, from coordinate 77,870,929 downwards.
GAGCAACAGGAGGAGGAGGTTACATCAGAATGGATCGAAGACATACAGAGAAAGTTGGAGACGTCTATCAATGATACGGACGGCTGTATCCACCGCCTACGTGGCCTCTGCCAAGGCCTCTTTGATACCGACGTGAAAAAAAAGACCAAGAAGGAGGAAGCTGGTAAGATTGAGGATGAGAAGAGAAACGCACAATGTCTTAGTATTTCTGTATTATTAGCAATAGTATTATTGCTATGTCTCTTGCTCTCCACAGAAGTCAAAACTAACTAAGAGTGTATATGACTTGAATACTTTAGTAGTATGACTGATCAAATCAAAATCTAATGTTATTTTTCACATACAAATGGTTAGCAGATGTTAATGCGAGTGTAGCGAAATGCTTGTGCTTCTAGTTCCGACCGTGCAGTAATATCTGACAAGTAATATCTAACAGTTTCACAACATATACCCAAAATACATGTAAATCTAAGTAAGGAATGGATGAAGAATATACATACCGTATATGTCAGAGTGGCATTGGACTAAGATACAGTGCAATACTATAGAGTACAGTATATACAGTTGAAGTCGGAAGTTTACATTTTACATTACAATACATTTAAACTCAGTTTTTCACAATTCCTGACAATTCCGTATTCCTCGTAAAAAAAAAATTTTTTTTTTTTATACTTGTGTCATGCACAAAGTAGATGTCTTAACCGACTTGCCAAAACTATAGTTTGTTAACAAGAAATTTGTGGAGTGGTTGAAAAAAACACTTTTAATAACTCCAACCTAAGTGTATGTAAACTTCAGACTTCAACTGTACATATGAGATGGGTGATGCAATATTTACAAACAATTAAAGTGACTAAGATTCCATAGAATAGTATAGGGTACAGTTTACACATATGAGATGAGTAATGCAAGATACGGAGACATTATTAAAGTGGCTAGTGTTTAATTTCCTTAAAGTGGCCGGTGATTCCTCATCTATTCTCTATAGGCAGCAGCCTCTGATGTGCTGGAGATGCCTGTTTAACAGTCTGTGGTGTACTATAGAATAGAAGGCAGTATATACATATGAAATGGGGGATGCAATACGTAAAGACAATTTAAAAGTGACTAAGATACTGTAGAATAGCGTGGAGTGCAGTTTATACAAATGAGATGAGTAATGCTAGCTATGGAACATTATTAAAGTGGTTGGTGATCCAATTCTAAAAGTGACCAGTGATTCCTAATCTATGTCTATAGACAGCCGCCTCTGATGTGCTAGTGATGGCTGTTTAGCAGTCTGATGGCCTTGAGATAGAAGCTGTTTTTCAGTCTCTCGATCCCAGCTTTGATGCACCTGTACTGACCTCACCTTCAGGATGATAGCGGGGTGAACAGGCAGTGGCTCGGGTGGTTGATGTCCTTGATTATCTTTTTGGCCTTCCTATGGCATCTGGTGCTGTAGGTGTCAAGGAGGGTGGGAAGTTTGCTCCCAGTAATGCGTTGTGCAGACCCCACCACCCTCTGGAGAGCTTTGCAGTTGTGGTCGGTGCAGTTGCCGTACCAGGCGGTGATAGAGCCCGACAGGATGCTCTCAATTGTGCATCTGTAAAAGTTTGTGAGGGTTTTAGGTGTAAGCCACATTTCTTACGCCTCCTGAGGTTGTGTCTTCTTTACCACATTTCAGTTTGTCAGTGATGTGTACGCAGAGGAACTTTCCACCTTCTCCACTGCTGTCCTATTGATGTGGATAGGGGGGTGCTCCCTCTGCTGTTTCCTGAAGTCCACAATCATCTCCTTAGTTTTGTTGATGTTGACTGAGAGGTTATTTTCCTGGCACCACACTCCCAGAGCCCTCACCTCCTCCCTGTAGGCTGTCTCATCGTTGTTTGTAATCAAGCCTACTACTGTTGTGTTGTCTGCAAACTTGATGATTGAGTGGGAGGCGTGCTTGGCCACGCGGTCATGGGTGAACAGGGAGTACAGGAGGGGGCTGAGCATGCACCCTTGTGGGGCCCCAGTGTTGAGGATCAGCGAAGAGGAGCTGTTGTTTCCTACCATCACCACATGGGGGCGACCCGTCAGGAAGTCCAGGACCCAGTTGCACAGGGTGGGGCTCAGACCCAGGGCCTCGAGCTTGATGATGAGCTTGGAGGGAACTATGGTGTTGAATGCTGAGCTGTAGTCAATGAACAGCATTCTTACTTAAGTATGCCTCTTGTCCAGATGAGACAGAGCAGTGTGCAGTGTGGTGGCGATTGCATCGTCTGTGGATCTATTGGGACGGTAAGCAAATTGAAGTGGGTCTAGGGTATCAGGCAGGGTGGAGGTGATATGATCCTTGACTAGTCTCTCAAAACACTTCATGATGACAGAAGTGAGTGCTACGGGGCAATAGTCGTTTAGCTCAGTTACCTTTGCTTTCTTAGGTACAGGGACAATGGTCGCCATCTTGAAGCATGTGAGGACAACAGATTGGGATAGGGAGAGATTGAATATATCTTTGAACACACCAGCCAGCTGGTATGCGCAAGCTCTGAGGACGCGGCTAGGGATACCATCTGGGCCGGCAGCCTTGCGAGGGTTAACAGGCTTAAATGTCTTACTCACATCGCCCACGGAGAAGGAGAGCCCACAGTCCTTGATAGCGGGCCGCGTCGGTGGCACTGTATTATCAAAGCGAGCGAAGAAGGTGTCCAGCCTTTCCGGAAGAAAGAGGTCGGTGTCCGCAACGTGGCTGGTTTTCCTTTTATAATCCGTGATTGTCTGTAGACCCTGCAGCATACGTCTCGTGTCTGAGCCATTGAACTGGGACTCAACTTTGTCCCTATACCGACGTTTAGCCTGCTTGATTGCTTTGCGGAAGGAATATCTCCGCTGTTTGTATTCTTCTATATTCCCAGTTTTCTTGCCCTGGTTAAATGTGGTGGTTCGCGCTTTCAGTTTTGCAACAATGCTCCCATCTATCCACGGTTTCTTGTTGGGGTAGGTGTTAATAGTCACAGTGGGTACAACATCTCCTATGCACTTCCTGATAAACTCATTCACCGTATCGGTATATGTGTCAATATTATTTTCTGAAGCTACTCTGAACATATCCCAGTCTGCTTGATCAAAACAATCTTGAAGAGTGCATTCCGATTGATCAGACCAGAGCTGAATAGTCCTCACCACTGGTGCTTCCTGTTTGAGTTTCTGCCTATAGGAGGGGAGGAGCAAGATGGAATCGTGGTCTGATTTGCCAAATGGAGGGGAGGGGAGGGCCTTATATGCATTCTGGAAGGTAGTAAAGCAATGGTTGAGGGTTTTAGCAGCGCGAGTACAACAATCAATATGTTGAAAGAATTTCCCAAGCCTTTTCCTCAAATTTGCTTTGTTACAATCCCCAGCTACAATAAATGCAGCCTCAGGATATGTGATATGTGGATTGTTCTCCAGTGAACGTTCTGTGATGATAAAAGGCCTATGGTCTGGGTGAATACTTTAGTAGTATGACTGAATGTTCTCCAGTGAACGTTCTGTGATGATAGAAGGCCTAGGTTCTGGGTGAATACTTTAGTAGTATGACTGAATGTTCTCCAGTGAACGTTCTGTGAAGAATAGAAGGCCTGCATTCTGGCTGAGGAGATTGTATGCTCATAATGGTGAGCTACAGTGTGTATTTTCAGCTCTGAATAAGGGTGTGTGGCACTGGTGGAGGGAGCAGAAGGTGGATGCACGGACCATCAAACGAATCCAGGAGCTCCAGCCCCCTGCTGCAGACGTATTTCTAGAGGACGTCAACCTGGCCACCAAGTCTGCCACGGAGCTTTCCTTCATGCTCTTAGACGTAGCCAAGTCACTAGGCTGCAACAAGGCAATGAATCTGGCCTTTAAGTTCGTAACGGTAGGTCACACACCAGACAGTAATGGTAGATTCCACCTGGACAGTAACAGTAGATCACACACCAGACAGTAACAGTAGGTCACACACCAGACAGTTCTGCTGAGGACAAGTATTCAATCAAAGGCACTTTGTCCACTAGTGTACTGCACTTGACTTATTTAAGTTTGAGCCTACCGCCGCAGAGTTTACCATGAATGTGATCTCCGTCTGGGCAATTGCCATTTGAATGTGCATCGTCAAAAGTGCATTGCACTTGTCAATGATACGCTTTTGATTGAAACCCGGCCTCAATTTTGAATGTATGCACTCCCTGTACTGTAAGTCACGTTGAATTAAAGCCTAAATGGTATACACATACGGTTCGTTATGATCAGGTAGGGCTGCAGAACCTTAACCAAGCATTCCAGGAGCGTACCATGGAAGCCAGGAAGCTTCTGGCACAGGTGGAGGAGCTGCAGTCTATGGACTGTCGCTTCGAGCTGGCCCAGATAAAGATCCAAGTGGGAGACAGTCATATCAAGATGACCAAGATGGAGGATGAGCTTTCGTCAGTCAAGGAGCAGAACGATATTCTACTGTTCCAGATCCAACAGATGCAGGAGATCCCGAAACATCCATTGCCGAAACAGCAGGTAGTGGTCGTTGCTCCCTCAAAAAACGTACAGGGAGCACCAGTTCTCAACAATCAGCTGGTTCCGCAACCAACCCCCAAGGTTAAGTACCCCAAACGGAGGCCGAAACCAAAGCCGGAGCCAGGCCAGCCTGTTGGCGAAGAAGTGGAAGAAGTGGAGTCTCTGGAAGACATCTCAGTGGATCCAGAAGACATCATCGAGCAGGTGGAGAGGAAGAGCATGGATCTTCTGGAGGCCATCCAGAAGTCTGAGCAATGTGTGGTGTCAATTTCTGATGACAAGGACAAGGGGAAAGAGGGTGAGCTGCTAGAAGGGATGGATGCCGCCAGCAGAAAAGCCAAGGCAGCTGATATCATCAAGCTGTACTGCGATCTACAGAGGTCCATCAGAGACTCTTTTAACGACATGATCACGCAGCTACAGGTAGGAGCATATCAGCATATTGTAACGAATTTGGGGGGGGTCAGCGAATGTCAACCCAACACCTTAGCCATGTCGCCATGAAATCTGAATATCTTGATGAGGTCACTAGGTGTTGGGTGAAGTTTCCTGCATCATACTAGCTGACATTCTGCCTTTATTTGATTCTTACTGCAGTTTAGGGGCCTTTGTCCCACTGACATTCTCTCACTTGTGGTGATTCCCCTCCAGGGGAAGTTTGACGATGACATCATAGACGTGCCGCTCATGGACAACGACAACAAACTGGACGAATCAGCGTTCTGGGACTCAACCCAGAAAACCCCAGGAGACATGCTGAAGGAGATCAGCAATGAGATACAGAACCAGGACCGCACGGTGAAGGATGTGGGAGCCAACATACAAGCGCTCTTTGACTTGGAAGGTGAATGGATAGATGGATGAATGAATGAATGAATACATTGCTTCAGCCATTGGAGTACAACAATACATACATTACAAATCATCAAGAATTAATAACACAACGAATTCTAACAACTTACATGGAAATAAGTTGAAGTGGTGTTGGAGGGCCAGTAGGAGGCACTCTTTCCTCTGGTCTAAAAAATATCCCAATGCCCCAGGGCAGTGATTGGGGACACTGCCCTGTGTAGGGTGCCGTCTTTCGGATGGGACGTTAAACGGGTGTCCTGACTCTCTGAGGTCATTAAAGATCCCATGGCACTTATCGTAAGAGTAGGGGTGTTAACCCCGGTGTCCTGGCTAAATTCCCAATCTGGCCCTCAAACCATCATGGTCACCTAATAATCCCCAGTTTACAATTGGCTCGTTCATCCCCCTCCTCTCCCCTGTAACTATTCCCCAGGTCGTTGCTGCAAATGAGAACGTGTTCTCAGTCAACTTACCTGGTAAAATAACGGTAAAATAAAAAAATAAAAATAAATGTATGTATTGTTGTACTCCAATGGTGGTCCTCGTTAGGTAAGAAGACTTTGTCAAACCTCAAGGGAAAGAGTCGTCGCCACTCCCTGAACATCATCATGGACCAGTTCAAGAACCTCAACGAGATGGGCAAGAAGCAGGTCTTTATTTATTTTTCATTCCAAATGGCACCATGTTCCCTATATAGTGCACTACTTTTGACCCTAGCCCTGTGTGACTACATAAGGAACTAGTGCACTATATAGGGAATAGGGTGCCATTTGGAACGCACTCTCCGTAACTATAGCACTTTACTGAAAGCACTTTATATAGGCATGTACAGTTGAAGTCTGAACTTTACATACACTTAGGTTGGAGTCATTAAAACTTGTTTTTCAACCACTCCACAAATGTCTTGTTAACAAACTAGAGTTTTGGCAAGTCGGTTAGGCCATCTACTTTGTGCATGACACAAGTAATTTTTCCAACAATTGTTTACAGACAGATTATTTCACTTATAATTCACTGTATCAAATTTCCAGTGGGTCAGAAGTTTACATACACTAAGTTGACTGTGCCTTTAAATAGCTTGGAAAATTCCAGAAAAGGATGTCATGGCTTTAGAAGTGTCTGATAGACTAATTGACATTATTTGAGTCAATTGGAGGTGTACCCGTGGATGTATTTCAAGGCCTACCTTCAAACTCAGTGCCTCTTTGCTTGACATCATGCGAAAATCAAAAGAAATCATCCAAGACCTCAGAAAAAGAATTGTAGACCTCCACAAGTCTGGTTCACCCTTGGGAGCAATTTCGAAATGCCTGAAGGTACCACGTTCATCTGTACAAACAATAGTACGCAAGTATAAACACATGGGACCACGCAGCCGTCATACCGCTCAGGAAGGAGATGCGTTTTGTCTCCTAGAGATGAACGTACTTTGCTGCGAAAAGTGCAAATCAATCCCAGAACAACAGCAAAGGACCTTGTGAAGATGCTGGAGAAAAGAGGTACAAAAGTATCTATATCCACAGTAAAAACGAGTCCTTTATCGACATAACCTGAAAGGCCGCTCAGCAAGGAAGAAGCCACTGCTCCAAAATCGCCATAAAAAAGCCAGACTACGGTTTGCAACTGCACATGGGGACAAAGATTGTACTTTTTTGGAGAAATGTCCTCTGGTCTGATGAAACAAAAATAGAACTGTTTGGCCATAATGACCATCGCTATGTTTGGAGGAAAAAGGGTGAGGCTTGCAAGCCTAAGAACACTATCCCAACCGTGACGCACGGGGGTGGCAGCATCATGTTGTGGGGGTGCTTTGCTGCAGGAGGGACTGGTGCACTTCACAAAATATATGGCATCATGAGGGAGGAAAATGATGTGGATATATTGAAGCAACATCTCAAGACATCAGTCAGGAAGTTAAAGCTTGGTCACAAATGGGTCTTCCAAATAGACAATGACCCCAAGCATACTTCCAAAGTTGTGGCAAAATGGCTTAAGTACAACAAAGTCAAGGTTTTGTAGTGGCCATCACAAAGCCCTGACCTCAATCCTATAGAACATTTGTGGGCAGAACTGAAAAAGCGTGTGTGCGCAAGGAGGCCTCCACACCTGACTCAGTTACACCAGCTCTGTCAGGGGGAATGGGCCAAAATTCACCCAACTTATTGTGGGAAGCTTGTGGAAGGCTACCCGAAACGTTTGACCCAAGTTAAACACTTTAAAAGGTACCAAATACTAATTGGGTGTACTGTATGTAAACTTCTGACCCACTGGGAATGTGATGAAATAAATAAAAGCTGAAAGAAATCATTCTCTCTACTATTATTCTGACATTTTACATTTTTAAAATAAAGTCGTGATCCTAACTGACCTAAAACAGGGAATATTTACTGGGATTAAATGTCAGGAATTGTGAAAAACTGAGTTTAAATGTATTTGGCTAAGGTGTATGTAAACTTCCGACTTCATCTGTATGTATATTCCTCGTGCTTTTAGCCTAGGTAGCCTATCGTTTTGGTCTGTATTTACACTGACTTGTCTTGTGTTAGTTTTTATTGTTTATTTGTTTTTTTCTTGAGAGTTTTTATGAAACTTATCCCTATTTAATGTATTCTAATACATACAAATGTTACACATTCACTTGACTTGCCTTTTACTCTCTGTTTGTGCTCTAGACAGGGTTATTGTAGAAGAATTTGTGACAACTGCTGATGTAAAAAAAGGACTTTATAAAATACATTTTGTTGATTCATTGCTAGGTTTGCAAATTGCGTCTGACCCTGGAGAACCTGGTGGAGATGCATAGGAAGGTGAACCAGGGGAAGCCTGAGACCAGAGGTCCAGAGGAAACACAACGCCCCCATCAGGTCCACCTCCCCATTCTCTCCCCCGAGGAATCAGAGGAGGAGCTGGAGGAGGTTGAGGTGAATTAATTGATTGAATTTATTAGATACCGTAAAACTTCAATTGAACACAGTCTCAAGTAGCCGCCTGCCCCGTTTAAACGTCTACGGGCGAAGTGAAGGCAGGTAAGGGTTAAGGTTATTAAAGGCCCAGTGCAGTCAAAAACTAGATTTCCTATGTTTTAAATATATTTCCACACTATGAGGTTGGAATAATACTGTGAAATTGTGAAAAATTATGATAATGCCCTTTTAGTGTAAGAGCTGTTTGAAAAGGCCACCTGAAATATCAGCCTGTGTTGGTGGAACAAAGTTTTTGCCTTCCATGGTGACATCACCATGAGGTAAATTAGTTAATCAACTAGCGTTTCAACATTTTAATGAGCAAAAGCTATGTGTGTTAAGGAAATAGAAGCATGACTCAAATAGAAGCCTGTCTCTAAGAAGTGCCTGTTGTGTTCAGTGATTGAAGCAAATAAGCCCTGGGATATTAATTGAAGTTTTACGATAAAAGTAGTAGGCTGATTGAGGATAAAAACACAACAATGCCCGGAGGGTTATTTCCATTGTGGTCCTCATATGAACAAATACACGATTGAATGAATAAATGAACAAACAATTGAACGAATGAATGAAGGTGAATGAACGAATGAATGAATGAACGAACGAACAAACAGTTGAACGAATGAATGAAGGTGAATGAACGAATGAATGAACGAACGAACAAACAATTGAACGAATGAATGAAGGTGAATGAACGAATGAACAAACGAACAAACAATTGAACGAATGAATGAAGGTGAATGAACAAACAAATGAATAAATTAATACTTTAATGTCCCACAGGGCAATTTGGTTACAGGCATACCTGTCATACATATAACATAACACTTACATCTCCCTGGCTGAGGGACTCCGGCAGGTCCTGGCTGAGGGACTCCGGCAGGTCCTGGCTGAGGGACTCCGGCAGGTCCTGGCTGAGGGACTCCGGCAGGTCCTGGCTGAGGGACTCCGGCAGGTCCTGGCTGAGGGACTCCGGCAGGTCCTGGCTGAGGGACTCCGGCAGGTCCTGGCTGAGGGACTCCGGCAGGTCCTGGCTGGACGGCTCTGGCAGGTCCTGGCTGGACGGCTCTGGCAGGTCCTGGCTGGACGGCTCTGGCAGGTCCTGGCTGGACGGCTCTGGCAGGTCATGGCAGGACGGCTCTGGCAGGTCATGGCAGGACGGCTCTGACTGGTCATGGCAGGACGGCTCTGGCTGGTCATGGCAGGACGGCTCTGGCTGGTCATGGCAGGACGGCTCTGGCTGGTCATGGCAGGACGGCTCTGGCTGGTCATGGCAGGACGGCTCTGGCGCTAGGCAGACGGCAGACTCTGGCCGGCTGAGACGCACTATAGGCCTGGTGCGTGGTACCGGAACTGGAGGCACCGGGCCGTGGGCACGCACCTCAGGGCGAGTGCGGGGAACAGGAACTGGGCACACTGGACTCTCATGGCGCACTCCAGGCCTGGTGCGTGGTACCGGAACTGGAGGCACCGGGCTGGAGACCCGCACCATAGGGAGAGTGCGTGGAAGAGGAACAGGGCTCTGGAGATGCACTGGAAGCCTGGTGCGTGGTGTAGGCACTGGTGGTACTGAGCTGGGGTGGGAAGGTGGCGCCGGATATACCGGACCGTGAAGGAGGACATGTGCTCTTGAGCACCGAGCCTCCCCAACCCTACCAGGTTGAATGGTCCCCGTAGCCCTGCCAGTGCGGCGAGGTGGAATAGCCCGCACTGGCCTATGCAGGCGAACCGGGGACACCACCTGTAAGGCTGGTGCCATGTACGCCGGCCCGAGGAGACGTACTGGAGACCAGATACGTTGGGCCGGCTTCATGGCACTCGGCTCGATGCCCAACCTAGCCCTCCCAGTGCGGCAAGGTGGAATAGCCCGCACTGGGCTAAGCACGCGTACTGGGGACACCGTGCGCTTTACCGCATAACACGGTGTCTGACCAGTACGACGCCCTCTTACTCCACGGCAAGCCCGGGGAGTTGGCTCAGGTATCCAACCCGGCTTCGCCACACTCCCCTTTAGCCCCCCCCCCCCAAGAAATTCTTGGGTGAGCCTCTCGGGCTTCCAGCCTCTCATACGTGCTGCCTCCTCAATCCACCGCTCCTGGGCTGTGGCTGCCTTCTTCACCTCCCGAGAGCGGCGATTCTCTCCAACCCTTCCCCAGGGTCCTTTTCCGTCCATGATCTCCCAAGACCATTCCTCCTGTGTCCAGTGCCTTAGTTCTTTTTCTCTCTCCTCAATCCGCTTGGTCCTGTTGTGGTGGGTGTTTCTGTAAAGGCAGTCAATGTTGTTCTCCTCCTCAAACGAGGAGGAGCATGGATAAGACCAAGATGCGGATTGAGGGAAATAAGCCATCTTTTAATGAAAACAGCAAAACAATACACTACAAAACTACAAAACAACAAATGAGACTAACCTTCAACTGTCCTGTGAGGACACAGGAACAAACACCCACAAAAGCCTACTGCCTATGGCTACCTTAAATCTGGCTCCCAATCAGAGACAAATGAATGACAGCTGTCTCTGATTGAGACCCAATCTAGGCAGCCATAGACATAACTAGACAACCTAACAAACACTATCCCATACACATACAACACCCATGGACTAACCAAACACACACAACATACAATGCCCACCCCAACTCACGCCCTGACCAACTAAACATAATCAAAATAACATAAAAATAGGTCAGGAACGTGACACTCAGGTGTAAAAGAGAATGTGTTGTAGATAAACATCTCTTCAGGTGTAAAAGAGAATGTGTTATAAGTAAACATCTCCTCAGGTGGTAGAGAAGCAGAGGAGAACCAGGAGACGTTCCATCCTCGTGCAGAAGACCCAGAAACGAATCCCCGTGAAGATGGCCGAGTCCAGGTCGTGGACAGACCATGTGGAACGCTACAGCTCAGACATGACGTTGGAGGTGGACAAGTTGATGAAGACTCGCATGGTGGGAGTGAACCACATCTTCCACGTGGAATCCCAGAGGTAATGTCTGCATCGCAAAGGGCACCTTTTCTATTCCCTATATAGGACATTACCCATAGGGCCCTGGTCAAAAGTAGTGCACTATAAAGTGAATAGTGTGTGAGGCACATTGTGGACGAAGGAGACCCAGGGGTCTGTATGGTTTCACTCAGATCAAGGTTCAAGAGGGGATCATGTAAGGACAGTTGATCAGTGGTGAGTATAATGTCAATAGGTGGTTCATATAGTTAAACTTGTTGCTTGACTTAACGCTTTTGGAGCTGCAAGACGTTTTACTTTGCCTCTCTAGGTTTCTTTCTAGGTTCCTTCCATCTAGGGAGTTCTTCCTGGTCACTGTGCTTCTGCTTCTGTTTCTACTTGTTCTAGGGTTTACCGGGGTTTAGGCCGGGTAACTGTACAGCACTTTGTGACAACTGCTGATGTAAAAAAGGGCTTTATAAAAGAAATGATTGATTGATGGATGGATTGATGGATTGATTGAAGGGTTCACTTCCTACAGGTGCAACTTGAAGCTGCTCCACCAGGCTGTGGTGAACAGGCATATCTCCCCACAGCTCTACCGCATGGTGAAGGACATAATCATCCAGACACTTAGCAGTGTGGAGAACAGACTATTCTGTCTTATCAGGAGGTTCATAAGGCACAAGGCTCTGCAACACGTCAGGTACTATAGGCTGGCTGGCTGGCTGGGTGGCTGGGTGGCTGGCTGGCTGGGTGGCTGGGTGGCTGGCTGGCTGGGTGGCTGGGTGGCTGGGTGGCTGGGTGGCTGGGTGGCTAGCTGGCTGGCTGGCTGGGTGGCTGGCTGGCTGGGTGGCTGGGTGGCTGGCTGGCTGGCTGGCTGGCTGGGTGGGTGGATTGATGGATGGATGATGGATGGGTGGCTAGTCAGTTGGTTGGCTGGCTGGGTGGGTGGGTGGGTGGGTGGAATGAAGGATGATGGATGGGTGGCTAGCCGGTTGGTTGGTTTGTTGTCTGGTTGGATGGCTGGGTGGATTGATGGATGGATGATGGATGGGTGGCTAGTCAGTTGGCTGGCTGGGTGGGTGGGTGGGTGGGTGGAATGAAGGATGATGGATGGGTGGCTAGTCGGTTGTTTGGTTTGTTGTCTGGTTGGATGGCTGGGTGGATTGATGGATGGATGATGGATGGGTGGCTAGTCGGTTGTCCAGTTGGCTGGCTGGTTGGTTGTCTGGTTGGCTGGCTGGTTGGTTGTCTGGCTGGGTGGCTAGTCGGTTGGTTGGTTGGTTGGCTGGCTGTCTGGTTGACTGGTTTGCTGGCTGATTTAGTACCCGTCTGGCTTTAACATAGTTTGGTCCTAAAATGGCCTCTAGGTAGTTGTAGTGCAGTGGAGGCTCCTCAGAGGAGGAAGGGGAGGACCATCCTCCTCAGTGTAAAACATTAGTAAAACATTTAAAAAGTTATCATTTTTAGATAGAACGTAACTAAATATAATCACGTCAACAAATAATTGATTAAAACACACTATTTTGCAACAGAGGTCTACAGTAGCCTCAACAGCACTCTGTAGGGTAGCACTATGGTGTAGCCGGAGGACAGCTAGCTTCTGTCCTCCTCTGGGTACATTGACTTCAGTAAAAAACAGAGGAGGATCATGGTTCTCACCACCTTCCATAGATTTACATTGGTTGGAGGATGTCCTCCGGAAGTTGTCATAATTACTATCAGAGCTCTTGCAGCATGAACTGACATCAGATAATGAATCTAGTACTGAAAGCATAAGCTACAGCTAGCTAGCACTGCGGTGCATAAAATGTGGTGAGTAGTTGACTCAAAGAGAGAGAAAGACAATAGTTGAACAGTTTTCAACAAATTAATTTCTTACAAAATGAAGGAGAAGCAAAAGAGAGATAGAGAGAGATTGTCATTTTTTCTCCAGTTTCACTTAGCTAGCAAATGCAGCTAGCTAGTTTAGCCTACTCAAACACCCTGCTCAAACAGAGGGATGCTATGTTAGCTAGCTGGCTATGACTATCCAACACAACACTGGAACTCTTCCAAGTCAAGGTAAGCTTTTGGTTTTAGTAATTTATTGCCACCGGAGACCGCCGTTGTAACTGCTTACTGACTATACACTGTAACTTTACTGCATGATTGTAGTGGGTTTACTAACGCATTAGTTCGATTAGCTATGTTGACTAGGACATTACTTTAGCTAATATGGTGACAACGATGTAGGCTGTATGTAGCGGTTATGATATGGTTTAGCTTGGAAAGGTTTTTTCGCCTGGTCACATACAGCAGATGTGTTGTGCATTGAAGTCCAAAAGCGAAGGGAAAAGGTGAGAGGAGGAGAGTGCATAGATGCTAGAAGGAATACAACGTGGCTGCTATGCAAGTGAACTGTGTTTATGCGTGATCAGGGGTGTATTCATTCCACCGATTCTGTTGAAAAACGTTTCTTAAACGGAAGCAAACAGAATGAAACGGGGATAAATGTACCGGAATTTGTCCAATAGAAACTCTTGTTTGCAACTGTTGGACTAATGACTACACCGTAGATCAGCTAGATGCACTCAAAAGTGTGCAAGGTGGTATTGAATGTGTCACTGTCTGTCCATGTATCACTGTCTGTCACCTCAATTCTTTTTTCTCTCAACCTTTTTTGCACCTACGTTGTAAACTTTCATTCATAGGCTAGGTTGTAGCAACCTCATGATGGGTATAGGGAAAATTGCAGTATCATGTAGTAGCCTAAACCCATCGCTGTTACATTGAACTGGGTGAATGGAATATGAATGGCAGTCATCCAATATGATGTAATATAAATAAGGCCAAGATCATGGAAACATAATCACGTTGTTGTATTGAACTATGATACTTGTTTGAAATTGGTCAAATCTAAACGATAACTACAAATCATTTTTTATTACTAAACAGAAACAATCTGAATGCTAGACTGCTCTTGGCGCGTGACATGAACGATGGACAGGCGGCCAAGGACTTGTACAAGTCCCTACAAAGACTGGACGTGCACCAATCTACTATGACGAGGCAGTGGTCTGAGAAGCAAACTTCCATTGAAATGACACGGACCAGATGCCTGGCACACATGCTCTACCTCTTCAGTCAGGTTAGGAGGACTCAATGTGGTTGAGGGGTAGACGTTAATCCAGAAATATACACAGGAATTTTTAGGAGGGAACATGTTTTTGTGTACTTTACTCTACTCTACACTACTATACACTACACTACTCTACACTACTGTACACTACTATACACTACACTACTCTACACTACTATACACTACTATACACTACACTACTCTACACTACTATACACTACTCTACACTACACTACTCTACACTACACTACTCTACACTACACTACTCTACACTACACTACTCTACACTACTGTACACTACTATACACTACACTACTCTACACTACTGTACACTACACTACTCTACACTACTATACACTACTATACACTACACTACTCTACACTACACTACTCTACACTACACTACACTACTCTACACTACACTACTCTACACTACACTACTCTACACTACTATACACTACTATACACTACACTACTCTACACTACACTACTCTACACTACACTACTCTACACTACTGTACACTACTATACACTACACTACTCTACACTACTGTACACTACTATACACTACACTACTCTACACTACTATACACTACACTACTCTACACTACTCTACACTACTCTACACTACTCTACACTACTATACTCTACACTACACTACTCTACACTACTCTACACTACTCTACACTACTATACACTACACTACTCTACACTACTATACACTACACTACTCTACACTACTCTACACTACACTACACTACTCTACACTACTATACTCTACACTACTCTACTCTACTCTACACTACTCTACACTAGCCTGCACTAATATACTCTACACTACTATACTCTACACTACTCTACACTACTCTACACTACTCTACACTACTATACACTACAGTACTCTACACTACTGTACTCTACACTACTCTACACTACTCTACACTACTCTACACTACTGTACTCTACACTACTCTACACTACTCTACACTACACTACTCTACACTACTCTACACTACTCTACACTACTCTACACTACTGTACTCTACACTACTCTACACTACTCTACACTACTCTACACTACACTACACTACTCTACACTACTCTACACTACACTACACTACTCTACACTACTCTACACTACTGTACACTACTATACTCTACACTACTCTATACTACTCTACACTACTATACTCTACACTACTCTACACTACTCTACACTACTGTACTCTACACTACTATACTCTGCACGACTCTACACTACTATACTCTACACTACTCTACACTACTCTACACTACTCTACACTACTCTACACTACACTACTCTACACTACTCTACACTACTCTACACTACACTACTCTACACTACTCTACACTAGTCTACACTAGTCTACACTACTCTACACTACTCTACACTACTCTACACTACCATACACTACACTACTATACACTACTGTACACTACTGTACTCTACACTACTATACACTACTATACACTACACTACACTACTCTACACTACTATACTCTGCACTAATATACTCTACACTACTATACTCTACACTACTATACTCTACACTACTCTACACTACTCTACACTACTATACACTACTATACACTACACTACTCTACACTACTGTACTCTACACTACTATACACTACTATACACTACACTACACTACACTACTATACTCTACACTACTATACTCTGCACTAATATACTCTACACTACTATACACTACTCCACACTACTATACACTACACTACTCTACACTACTATACACTACACTACTCTACACTACTCTACACTACTCTACACTACTCTACACTACTCTACACTACTCTACACTACTGTACTCTACACTACTCTACACTACTCTACACTACTCTACACTTCTATACTCTACACTACTATACTCTACACTACTATACTCTACACTACTCTACACTACTCTACACTACTATACTCTACACTACTATACTCTACACTACTCTACACTACTCTACACTACACCACTCTACACTACTGTACTCTACACTACTATACACTACACTACACTACTCTACACTACTATACTCTGGACTAATATACTCTACACTACTATACTCTACACTACTATACTCTACACTACTCTACACTACTATACACTACTATACACTACACTGCTCTACACTACTGTGCTCTACACTACTATACACTACTATACACTACACTACACTACTATACTCTACACTACTATACTCTGCACTAATATACTCTACACTACTATACACTACTCTACACTACTATACACTACACTACTATACACTACTATACACTACACTACTCTACACTACTATACTCTGCACTAATATACTCTACACCACTATACTCTACACTACACTACTCTAATCTACTGTATTCTATGCTACACTACTTAACTCTACTCTACTCTACTCTACACTACTCTACACTACTCTACACTACTCTACGCTACTATACTCTACACCACTATACTCTACACTACTATACACTACACTACTATACACTACTATACACTACACTACTCTACACTACTCTACACTACTCTACACTACTATACTCTGCACTAATATACTCTACACCACTATACTCTACACTACACTACTCTACTCTACTGTATTCTATGCTACACTACTTAACTCTACTCTACTCTACTCTACACTACTATACACTACACTACTATACTCTACACTACTATACTATACTCTACACTACTCTACTCTACTGTATTCTATTCTACACTACTATACTCTACTCTACACTACACTACTCTACACTACTCCACACTACGATACACCACACCACAATACTCTACACTACTATACTATACTCTACACCACAATACTCTACACTACTATACTATACTATACTCTACACTACTATACACTATACTACACTACTATACACTACACTACTCTACTCTACACCACTGTACTCTATACCACTATACTATAGACTACTATACTCTACACCACTATACTCCGCACTAATATACTCTACATCACTATACTCCACACCACCATACTCCACTATACTCTACACCACTATACTACACACTGCTATACACCACTATACTCTACACCACTATACTCCACACTACTATACACTATTATACTCCACACTAATATACTCTACTCGACATCACAATACTCTACACCACTATACTCTACACCACTATACTCTACACAACTATACTCTACACTACTATACTCTACTCTGCACCACTATACTCTGCACCACTATACTCTACACTACTATACTCCACACTACTATACACCACACCACTATACTCCACACCACTATACTCTACACTACTATACTCTACACCACACTACCATACTCCGTTCTACTATACTATACTCCACACCACTATACTCCACACCACTATACTCTACACTACCATACTCTACACCACTATACTCTACACCGCTATACTCTACACCACTATACCCTACACCACTATACTCTACACTACACTACTATACTATACACTACCATACTATACTCTACACTGCTATACTCTACACTACTATACTCTACTCCACTATACTCTACACTACACTGCTATACTCTACACTACTATACTATACTCTACACTACTATACACTATACTACACTACTATACACTACACTACTCTACTCTACACCACTATACTCTACACCACTATACTCTACACTACTATTCACCACTATACTCTACACCACTATACTCCACACCACTATACACCACTATACTCTACACTACTATACTCCACACTATTATACTCCACACTACTATACTCTACTCCACACCACTATACCCTACACCACTATACTCTACACTACTATACTCCACACTATTATACTCCACACTACTATACTCAACTCTACACCACTATACTCCACACCACTATACTCCACACGACACTACTATACTCTACACTACTATACTCTACTCCACACCACTATGCTCTACACTACTATACTCCACTATACTCTACACCACTATACTCCACACTACTATACTATACTCCACACTACTCTACTCTACTGTATTCTATTCTACACTACTATACTCTACTCTACACTACACTACTCTACACTACTCCACACTACTATACACTACACCACAATACTCTACACCACTATACAATACTCCACACCACTATACTCCACACTACTATACTCTACACTACTATACTATACTCTACACTACTATACACTATACTACACTACTATACACTACACTACTCTACTCTACACCACTATACTCTACACCACTATACTCTACACCACTATACTCTACACTACTATACTATACTCTACACTACTATACACTACACTACACTACACTACTATACACTACACTACTCTACACCACTGTACTCTACACCACTATACTATAGACTACTATACTCCACACCACTATACACCACTATACTCTGCACTAATATACTCTACGCCACTATACTCCACACTACTATACCCCACTATACTCTACACCACTATACTCCACACTGTTATACACCACTATACTCTACACCACTATACTCCACACTACTATACTCCACACTACTATACTCCACTCTACACCACTATACTCTACACCACTATACTCTACACTACTATACTCTACTCTACACCACTATACTCTACACCACTATACTCTACACTACTATACTCCACACTACTATACACCACGCCACTATACTCCACACCACTATACTCCACACCACTATACTCTACACCACTATACTCTACACTACCATACTCTACACTACACTACCATACTCCACACTACTATACTATACTCCACACCACTATACTCTACACCACTATACTCTACACCACCATACTCCACACTACACTACTATACTCTACACCGCTATACTCTACACTACTATACCCTACACCACTATACTCAACACTACACTACTATACTCTACACTACTGTACTATACTCTACACTGCTATACTCTACTCTACACCGCTATACTCTACACTACTATACTCCACACTACTATACTCTACACTACACTGCTATACTCTACACTACTATACTATACTCTACACTACTATACACTATACTACACTACTATACACTACACTACTCTACTCTACACCACTATACTCTACACCACTATACTCTACACCACTATACTCTACACTACTATACTCTACACTACTATACACTACACTACACTACTCTACTCTACACCACTGTACTCTACACTACTCTACTCTACACCACTATACTATAGACTACTATACTCTACACCACTACACTCTACACCACTATACTCTGCACTAATATACTATACACCACTATACTCCACACTACTATACTCCACTATACTCTACACCACTATACTCCACACTACTATTCACCACTATACTCTACACCCCTATACACCACTATACTCTACACTACTATACTCCACACTATTATACTCCACACTACTATACTCTACTCTACACCACTATACCCTACACCACTATACTCTACACTACTATACTCCACACTATTATACTCCACACTACTGTACTCCACTCCACACCACTATACTCCACACCACTATACTCCACACGACACTACTATACTCTACACTACTATACTCTACTCCACACCACTATGCTCTACACTACTATACTCCACTATACTCTGCACCACTATACCCCACACCACTATACTCTACACTACTATACTCCACACTATTATATTCCACACTACTATACTCCACTCTACACCACTATACCCTACACCACTATACTCTACACTACTATACTCCACACTATTATACTCCACACAACTATACTCTACTCTACACCACTATACTCTACACCACTATACTCTACACTACACTACTATACTCTACACCACTATACTCTACTCTACACCACTATACTCTACACCACTATGCTCTACACTACTATACTCCACACTACTATTCACCACACCACTATACTCTACACTACTATACTCTACACTACAATACTCTACGCCACTACACGCTACACTACCATACTCTACACTACACTACCATACTCCACACTACTATACTATACTCTACACCACTTACTCTACACCACTATACTCTACACTACCATACTCTGCACTACACTACCATACTCTACACCACTATACTCCACACTACTATGATCTACACCACCATACACTACACTACTATACTCTACACTACTATACAATACTCCACACTACTATACTCTACACCGCTATACTCTACACCACTATACTCCACACTACTATACTCAACACTACACTGCTATACTCTACACTACTATACTATACTCCTCACTACTATACTCCACACTACACCGCTATACTCTACACTACTATACTCAACACCGCTATACTCTACACTACACTAATATACTCCACACTACCATACTATACTCCACACTGCTATACTCCACTCAACACCACTATACTCTACACTACCATACTCTACACTACACTACTCTACTCTACACTACTATACTATACTCTACACCGCTATACTATACTCCACACTACTATACTCTACTCTACGCCACAATACTCTGCACTGCCATACTCTACACTACACCACTATACTCTACACCACTATACTCTACACTACACTACTATACTCTACACTACTATACTCTACACTACTATGCTCTACACTACTATACTCTACTCTACACCACTATACTCTACACTACCATACTCTACACAACACTACTATATTCTACTCTACACCGCTATACTCTACACTACTATACTCTACACTACTATACTCCACACTACTATACTCTACACTACTATACTCCACACAACTATACTCCACACTACTCTGCTCCACACCACTATACCCCACTATACTCTACACCACTATACTCAAAACTACTATACTCCAAACTACTATACTCTACACCGCTATACTCCACACTACTATACTCTACACTACAATACTCTACTCTACACCGCTATACTCTACACTACTATACTCTACACTACTATACTCTACACTACTATACTCTACACTACTATACCATCCACTGCTATACTCTACTATTCTGTACTCCACACTACTCTACTATTCCATCCACTGCTATACACTACTATACTCCACACTACTATACCACACTCTACACTACTATACTCTACACTACTATACACTACTCAACACTACTCTGCATTACTATACTCTATACCACTATACTCTACACTACTATACACTACTCAACACTACTCTGCATTAATATACTGCCGTACTATACTCTACTGTACTGTACTATACTGTACTGTACACTACTCTACACGACTATACTCTACACTACTATACTCTACCATGTACCCCTATACTCCACTCTACTATACACCACTCCACACTACCACACTCTGCTATACACTACTATACTCCGTGTTACTATACTGTACACTGCTATACTCTGCACCACTCTGCTATAGTCCGCTATACTATTTTTTGCATTACTATACCCCACACTGCTATACTCCGCACTATCACACTCTACTCCACTATACACCACACTACTATACTGTACACAGCTATACTCTGCGCCACTCTACTATACTCCGCTATACTATACCCTACACTGCTATACTCTACACTACTATGCTACACTTCATTACTCTGTCCTACTCTATCTCAACAGCTGAGAGTGGACTACAACTTGCATCTGGCCGCTCCGGTTCCATGCAACACCAGCCAGGAGCTGCCCCATCCCATCATGACGGTGGTGCCTACCAAACTACAGTGGTCTCTGAGGCCCAGTCCCAGCTCCAATCTTCCATCATCACTGTCACTGGCACGTCTAGCCCCATCTTCACTCCAAACCCCCCCATCCACACACCTATACCCACCTACACACCTCGCTTCGCCTGCACACGCACACCCGTCGTCATTGGTACACCATCCCCCATCTTCCCTGGTACACTTATCTCCACCTTTACCTGAGACATACCCATGGAGCAGTGTTCACAGGTAGGCTACACGCAAACACACCACATCATTTAGCTCAGTGCTTTTGTTTACTTTTTGTTTTATCTCAAAGTCAGTTGAACTTTCTTCAAAGGTTTCTATCTTTAGATAGAATACTCTAATAATAATTTCTCCCAATATCAGGTACATCATGAGGCAGAAACTAAGAGTTAACTTTTTCCATCATGTGCCAAGATAACCACCTGTATCAACTACTAACACACCTAGTCCTTGATCTGGTTGGGGGAGTCCTGTATCCCCCAACCAGATCAACTACTAACACACCTAGTCCTGTATCCCCCAACCACATCAACTACTAACACACCGAGTCCTGTATCCCCCAACCAGATCAACTACTAACACACCTAGTCCTGTATCCCCCAACCAGATCAACCACTAACACACCTAGTCCTGTATCCCCCAACCACATCAACTACTAACACACCTAGTCCTGTATCCCCCAACCACATCTACTACTAACACACCTAGTCCTGTATCCCCCAACCATATCAACTACTAACACACCTAGTCCTGTATCCCCCAACCACATCAACTACTAACACACCTAGTCCTGTATCCCCCAACCACATCAACTACTAACACACCTAGTCCTGTATCCCCCAACCAGATCAACCACTAACACACCTAGTCCTGTATCCCCCAATCACATCAACTACTAACACACCTAGTCCTGTATCCCCCAACCAGATCAACCACTAACACACCTAGTCCTGTATCCCCCAATCACATCAACTACTAACACACCTAGTCCTGTATCCCCCAACCACATTAACCACTAACACACCTAGTCCTGTATCCCCCAACCAGATCAACCACTAACACACCTAGTCCTGTATCCCCCAACAATATCAACCACTAACACACCTAGTCCTGTATCCCCCAACCACATTAACCACTAACACACCTAGTCCTGTATCATCCAACCACATCAACTACTAACACACTGTATCCCCCAACCACATCAACCACTAACACACCTAGTCCTGTATCCCACAACCACATAACTACTAACACACCTAGTCCTGTATCCCCCAACCACATCAACTACTAACACACCTAGTCCTGTATCCCCCAACCACATCAACTACTAACATACCTAGTATCCCCCAACCACATCTACTACTAACACACCTAGTCCTGTATCCCCCAACCACATCAACTACTAACACACCTAGTCCTGTATCCCCCAACCACATCAACTACTAACACACCTAGTCCTGTATCCCCCAACCACATCAACTACTAACACACCTAGTCCTGTATCCCCCAACCATATCAACTACTAACACACCTAGTATCCCCCAACCACATCAACTACTAACACACCTAGTCCTGTATCCCCCAACCACATCAACTACTAACATACCTAGTCCTGTATCCCCCAACCACATCAACTACTAACACACCTAGTATCCCCCAACCACATCAACTACTAACACACCTAGTCCTGTATCCCCCAACCACATCAACTACTAACATACCTAGTATCCCCCAACCACATCAACTACTAACACACCTAGTATCCCCCAACCACATCAACTACTAACACACCTAGTCCTGTATCCCCCAACCACATCAACTACTAACACACCTAGTCCTGTATCCCCCAACCACATCAACTACTAACACACCTAGTCCTGTATCCCCCAACCACATCAACTACTAACACATATAGTCCTGTATCCCCCAACCACATCAACTACTAACACACCTAGTCCTGTATCCCCCAACCACATCAACTACTAACACACCTAGTCCTGTATCCCCCAACCAGATCAACCACTAACACACCTAGTCCTGTATCCCCCAATCACATCAACTACTAACACACCTAGTCCTGTATCCCCCAACCAGATCAACCACTAACACACCTAGTCCTGTATCCCCCAATCACATCAACTACTAACACACCTAGTCCTGTATCCCCCAACCACATTAACCACTAACACACCTAGTCCTGTATCCCCCAACCAGATCAACCACTAACACACCTAGTCCTGTATCCCCCAACAATATCAACCACTAACACACCTAGTCCTGTATCCCCCAACCACATTAACCACTAACACACCTAGTCCTGTATCATCCAACCACATCAACTACTAACACACTGTATCCCCCAACCACATCAACCACTAACACACCTAGTCCTGTATCCCACAACCACATAACTACTAACACACCTAGTCCTGTATCCCCCAACCACATCAACTACTAACACACCTAGTCCTGTATCCCCCAACCACATCAACTACTAACATACCTAGTATCCCCCAACCACATCTACTACTAACACACCTAGTCCTGTATCCCCCAACCACATCAACTACTAATACACCTAGTCCTGTATCCCCCAACCACATCAACTACTAACACACCTAGTCCTGTATCCCCCAACCACATCAACTACTAACACACCTAGTCCTGTATCCCCCAACCATATCAACTACTAACACACCTAGTATCCCCCAACCACATCAACTACTAACACACCTAGTCCTGTATCCCCCAACCACATCAACTACTAACATACCTAGTCCTGTATCCCCCAACCACATCAACTACTAACACACCTAGTATCCCCCAACCACATCAACTACTAACACACCTAGTCCTGTATCCCCCAACCACATCAACTACTAACATACCTAGTATCCCCCAACCACATCAACTACTAACACACCTAGTATCCCCCAACCACATCAACTACTAACACACCTAGTCCTGTATCCCCCAACCACATCAACTACTAACACACCTAGTCCTGTATCCCCCAACCACATCAACTACTAACACACCTAGTCCTGTATCCCCCAACCACATCAACTACTAACACATATAGTCCTGTATCCCCCAACCACATCAACTACTAACACACCTAGTCCTGTATCCCCCAACCAGATCAACTACTAACACACCTAGTCCTGTATCCCCCAACCATATCTACTACTAACACACCTAGTCCTGTATCCCCCAACCACATCAACTACTAACACACCTAGTCCTGTATCCCCCAACCAGATCAACTACTAACACACCTAGTCCTGTATCCCCCAACCATATCTACTACTAACACACCTAGTCCTGTATCCCCCAACAATATCAACCACTAACACACCTAGTCCTGTATCCCCCAACCATATCTACTACTAACACACCTAGTCCTGTATCCCCCAACCACATCAACTACTAACACACCTAGTCCTGTATCCCCCAACCACATCAACTACTAACACACCTAGTCCTGTATCCCCCAACCACATCAACTACTAACACACCTAGTCCTGTGTCCCCCAACCACATCAACTACTAACACACTGTATCCCCCAACCACATCAACCACTAACACACCTAGTCCTGTATCCCCCAACCACATCAACTACTAACACACCTAGTCCTGTATCCCCCAACCACATCAACTACTAACACACCTAGTCCTGTATCCCCCAACCACATCAACTACTAACACACCTAGTCCTGTATCCCCCAACCACATTAACCACTAACACACCTAGTCCTGTATCCCCCAACCAGATCAACTACTAACACACCTAGTCCTGTATCCCCCAACCAGATCAACTACTAACACACCTAGTCCTGTATCCCCCAACCACATCAACTACTAACACACTGTATCCCCCAACCACATCAACCACTAACACACCTAGTCCTGTATCCCCCAACCACATCAACTACTAACACACCTAGTCCTGTATCCCCCAACCACATCAACTACTAACATACCTAGTCCTGTATCCCCCAACCACATCAACTACTAACACACCTAGTCCTGTGTCCCCCAACCACATCAACTACTAACACTGTCAACAGAACATTCCACACAGAGCACCATGTAATCCTCTGCTTCCTGTCTCTCTCTCTGTGTGTGTGTGTGCGCGCGCGTGTGTGTGTGTGTGTGTGTGTGTGTGTGTGCGTGTGTGTGCGTGCGTGTGCGCGTGTGTGTGTGTGTGTGTGCGTGCGTGCGTGCGTGCGTGTGTGTCATAGCGATAAAGAACAAGACAAGATGAAGACGCTGTGGCAGGCAGACAAGACTCTGCGCTGCATGTGGCTGGCCAGGAAGATCCCAGCAGGGCCCTCTAACATCCGTTGTATCCCACGCCTGCTGGAGATGGACGTCAACCGAGGAAGAGTCAACGCAATGCGCACCTTGCACGCTAGGTAAGACGGTGGACTGTTTGTTCCACGGATTTAAACCAGAATTACCCTCTAGGGGATATCTTTCTTTTTGGGGAACACACTGCACTAGATTAGGCATGCTACCATGCCCCAGCGTCAAATTGCAGACGCTTTTCACCCCAGGTTCTGGGGACTACCTCAGTGGGTCTAGGACGGTTGTTATTCCTAACCCAGAGCCAATAATAAACACACCAGGACACATGCAGTAGATGATGTTGCTCTATCATAGGATGACCGGAGTGCTGAATCAGATACTTCTGGATGGAGCAGATGAGGACAGTGATGTGGAGTCGACGTTTCACCCGTCAAATCAATAAATCACCGTATCACCACTATAGTCCTTGTTTTCCCTCTTGGCTTCCTGTCATTGTTTTGTGCAGATTAGAGTTTCTCTGCAGTGAAATGGTATTGTTCCTTCATATCTATAACCACCTTTTATTGAGATCACTTTATATAGTGTAAAGACAACAACAAAAATATTGTAAATGCAGTTTCGTATTAAAAAAAAGAAATTACATTTGAAGCGGTACGTTTACAAATGTGATATGATTTTGTTTTGCATTAATTTACAAATTGTCTTGAATTTACAAAACAATATAACTCAGTGGAGTTGTGTCTGAATTTAACCAATAGAACATTCTAATGCGTGAAGAATTGCGTCCCCTGGCATGGAAGTCTTGACACCGAGGTCATGCAGAATGCTGTTCATGTCATTTCAGTTCACACAGTCTTGTATAACTAACCTGGTGGGGACACAAAATTCAGTCCCATTCAAAATCCTATTTTCCCAAACCCCTAACCTTAACCCTAAACCTGACCCTAGCTGCTAAACCTAACCCTAGCTGCTAACCCTAAACCTAACCCTAGCTGCTAACCCTAACCCTAACCTTAACCCTAAACCTAACCTTAGCTCCTAACCCTAACCTTAACCCTAAACCTAACCCTAGCTGCTAACCCTAAACTTAACCTAATTCTAACCATAACACTAATTCTAACCTTAACCCTAAACCCCCTAGAAATAGCATTTGACCTTGTGGGGACTAACAAAATATCCCCAGTTGATCAAAATGTTTTTTTGTTTACTATTCTTGTGAGGACCTTTGGTCCCCACTACTATAGTTAAACACATCCATAGATACACAATCCATCCATACATGTTCCATCCAAACAGTAAGCACGTTTTCTACTACTACCACCTCTTGTTTATATTCCACCTTTAGATCTTGTTTCCTGACAGGATTCTATCAACGAATCACACTCAAAGGGCGTCTGTTTTAGCCAAGGATCAAAGGCAAGGTTTACAAGGCTGGGTTTGTCCCCTGACACCAAGTTCAAAGTGGAGGGTTGAACAGCTGGGATTACTATTGAGACTCAGCCCATGTCTCAATCCCTGGATGAAGCAGGCAACTCAATGACGTAGTTTCAGACCTAGTTGCTGCAGGACCAGGACCGGGGTGTCACCAACTCCCAGAAGCTATCCTGTTGAGAGAGATCACACACACACACCGTTTAGAAAAGCATTGTCACTTGTTTGGAAAACAAAAACACATTTTTTTGTGGTTTAATTTACTGCAGTGGGCTAAATCCGGGTTACACGGAGTGTTTCTTGGTCGTCTTTAAATAAATCTACTTTGAAACAAAAGTATACACCTCACACACATGGTTATGGGCTTAAACAAAAGAAGACACCTGTACCATGTCAGATATGGAGTTGAAATGTATTACATTTTGAGTTTCCATCCCAATATTACACTTTATATACATCACAGAATACTGAAATATAACAAAACCGTTTGACATAGAAAAATCAGATTTTCTGCTGTTTAAAAAAAAAGTGATGTTTATTTATTTTGAAATGATAAAAAAAATATTAATATCCACACGCTAACACGTGTGGCCTGTTGGTGTGTGTGTGTGTGTGTGATGATGTGTGGGTGTTTGCTTGCGTGTGAGACTAGTGGGAAAGTGACGAGGACAGAGAAAAACTGAAACAGAGAGACTACTTTGTGTATTTGCGCCACCGTCAGATTAATGTATTTTACGAGGACTGACAACACTGTCATACCATTGTACTGCAGTATTGTAGTGCTATCATAACATTGTACTGCAGTATTGTAGTGCTATCATAACATTGTACTGTAGTATTGCAGTGCTATCATAACATTGTACTGCAGTATTGTAGTGCTATCATAACATTGTACTGTAGTATTGTAGTGCTATCATAACATTGTACTGTAGTATTGTAGTGCTATCATAACATTGTACTGCAGTATTGTAGTGCTATCATAACATTGTACTGTAGTATTGCAGTGCTATCATAACATTGTACTGCAGTATTGTAGTGCTATCATAACATTGTACTGTAGTATTGTAGTGCTATCATAACATTGTATTGCAGCGCTATCATAACATTGTACTGCAGTATTGTAGTGCTATCATAACATTGTACTGCAGTATTGTAGTGCTATCATAACATTGTATTGCAGTGCTATCATAACATTGTACTGTAGTATTGCAGCGCTATCATAACATTGTACTGCAGTATTGTAGTGCTATCATAACATTGTACTGTAGTATTGCAGTGCTATCATAACATTGTACTGCAGTGTTTTCTAATCCTGCAGCAAGAGGAAATGTGAATAATTTTGTGGATTAATGGGCATTTCTATGAGCGTTGGCTAATGTCTGATAACGTTGTACTGTATCGTTCATAGTTATCTGGCTGTGATACGTAACCCAGCGTAATATATGTAAACATATGGTATATAATGTCTGTGGGTGATACCTACCCCAGTGCGAGGACAGTGTATCTGGGCGTACCACTCCTGGCAGTACAGACACACCATCACCCCTTGGCCAATGAACAGACAGGTCCACATCATGATGTTCCACACAGGACTCTTCCTCTTGTCGTTCAGAGTGAAGTTGAACGCCACTGAGAGAGAGAGAGAGAGATCATCAAACTATTTTCTGTTGTCAAAACAAATCATTTCAAGTTACAGTGTGTCATCACAGAGGTATTCTTGAATACATATTTAAGGGACTAGACTTAATCTATGTCTGGGAAACTGGCCAATATAGTCTATGGCTCTGGATCATCTCTGATGACAGTGCAGAGGCAGAACATGTGTGTGTGTGTGTGCGTGTTTGCGTGCGTGCGTGCGTGCGTGCATGTGTGTGTGTGTGTGTGTGTGTGTCTCACCTCCGAAGAAAGCGAAGAGACAGAACATCACTGGGTAGAAGAATCCGAAGCCCAGGGTGAAGACATATTCATGGACCAAGGCCGACACGGCGAACACTGACAACATGGCTGCCGTACGGAACTTCCTTCTGGACAGCTACAGTCAGGGGTTACAGGTCAAAGGTTAGGGGTTGGACAGGGTCACAGAGACGAGTGGACATACACAATAAACACGACACTAGTTGTGTTCAAAATTACACCCTATTCCCTTTATAGTGCACAACTTTTAACCTGACGTAGGTAATCGGGCATCGTTTGAGAGACTTCATCTCTCTATATAAAAAGCCTTCACTTGTACTGAGACTCATTTTAAAGTAACTTCTTTAACCGTGAAGCAAGTCCACGTAATGTCTTTGTATTTCTGGTCATTTGCCATTCCATTCAAACATCCCATAAGCCTGCGCCAGAGAGGAAGAGGCGGTTAATACATATAATGGAGAATCTATGCCTGCACTAATTTCCAATTGCACACACCAAAATGCTAATTGTCTTCAAATTAAATTTTATTAGTCACATGCGCCGAATACAACTGGTGTAGTCCTTACAGTGAAATGCTTCCTTACGAGCCCCTAACCAACAATGCAGTTAACAAAAAAAATACGGATAAGAATAAGAAATAAAAGTAACAAATAATTAAAGAACAGCAGTAAAATAACAATAGCGAGACTATATACAGGGGGGGTGCCAATACAGAGTCAATGTGCGGGGTCACCGGTTAGTTGAGGTAATTGAGGTAATATGTATATGTAGGTAGAGTTATTAAAGTGACAATGCATAGATGACAACAGAGAGTAGCAGTGGTGTAAAAGGGGGGGGGGGGGGGCACTGCAAATAGTCTGGAGAGGTCCTGGATGGATGGCAGGAAGCTTGGCCCCAGTGATGTACTGGGCCGTTCGCACTACCCTCTGTAGTGCCTTGCGGTCGGAGGCAGAGCAGTTGCCATATCAGGCAGTGATGCAACCAGTCAGGATGCTCTCGATTGTGCAGCTGTAGAACCTTTTGAGGATCTCAGCACCCATGCCAAATCTTTTCAGTCTCCTGAGGGGGAATAGGTTTTGTCGTGCCCTCTTCACGACTGTCTTGGTGTGCTTTGACCATGTTTGATTGTTGGTGATGTGGACACCAAGGAACTTGAAGCTCTCAACCTGCTCCACTGCAGCCCTGCCGATGAGAATGGGTGCGTGATTGGTCCTCTTTTTCCTGTAGTCCACAATCATCTCCTTTGTCTTGATCACGTTGAGAGAGAGGTTGTTGTCCCGGCACCACACGGCCAGGTCTCTGACCTCCTCCCTATAGGCCGTCTCGTTGTGGTCGGTGAACAGGCCTACCACTGTTGTGTCACCGGCAAATGTAATGATGGTGTTGGAGTCGTGCCTGGCCGTGCAGTCATTATAATTGTTACTGTGTTCTCATTGACAGTGTTGTAAAGTACTTAAGTAAAAATACTTAAAAGTACTACTTAAGTTTTTTTTTGGGGGGTATCTGTACATTACTTTACCATTTATATTTTTGACAACTGAGTTTTACTTCACTACATTCCTAAACAAAATAATAATGAAGTTGAACTTCATACATTTTCCCCGACACCCAAAAGTACTCATTACATTTTGAATGCTTAACAGGACAGGAAAATGGTCCAATTCACTCACTTATTAAGAGAAAATCCCTGTGGCCTCGTTTAAAAAAAAAATGATTAGATTTAAACTTGAACTTAGTGGTAAGATCATTTCTGACGGCGTGCTTACGTTGGATTCATAAAAGATACTGAGTAAAAATAACCTTGCTTACGCAGGTTCTAAGAAGCCTGTTTGTAACTTACGCACCTGTCATCTATAAATCTCAAATTAACTGAAAATTGATGGCACCTAAACGTTCCTTATAATCAGTGATTTCCCCTTCTAGAATGGTGGCACGAATGAGGGTTTAGTCAGGAATAGCCATGGACCAAAAGAGAAACGCAAACGCTCTGGAAGACGAGATCACGGCGATGGTAGTGGAGATTGAAGACAGGCAACACGTATTATTCGGTGGACTAAATAGTGGGTTGACAAACAGGTATCTTGGGAGTGTGTCGCCTCTGCAGTGAACAAGGTGGGGCAGCAGGACAGAACTGTGTCTGATGTGAAAAAGAAACGAGACCTTAAACTGTAAAGGAAGAAAGAATAGCCATACATAACCAGCAGGAAAATCACTTGCGTCAAGTCTCTGAGTAGAGATAAGATCATTTCCACATCACAGTAAAGTTTTATAAATAACTACTTATATGTGGTTTTCTTGCATAAGTCATACTTAAGATAACAATGGATATTAATTAAGTCCATTTTATAAATGAGGCCCCAGGTCATCTCTACTGCCTCTGCTCTTGCGGACTCACTGAACACAAATTCTTCGTTTGTAAATTATGTCTGAGGGTTGGAGTGTGCCCCTGGCTCTCCGTAAATTAGCAAAAACAAGAAAAAATTATGCCGTCTGGTTTACTCAATATAAGGAATTTGAAATGATTTCTACTTTGACTTTTGGTACTTAAGTACATTTAAAACCAAATACTTTTAGACTTTTCCTCAGGTACTATATTACTGGGTGACTTTCACTTTTACTTGAGTCATTTTCTATTAAAGTATCTTTACTTTTACTCAAGTATGACAATTGGATACTTTTCCCCCATTGCTCATTGGTCGTTCATTCTGACACAGGTGCACATGCTCTTACCTAATTGAAGGAGCATGTCTTTTTAACCGGTGTGTCAGCTGTATTTCCTCCAAGATTTTACTGCCAATGGCTTTACTTACTCTGCAGTTTAAAAAAGATGAAGTCATTTATCTTTTTACCTAATTTCTCGTTTTTAAGCCTTTTTAGGTGTTAGAGTAGGTCAGCTCTTTTTTACAAGCAGAAGGGTTAGAGGGTTTAACAGTGTTGTGGATGGTCAATCCCATTTCATCTCTTAGATTTAAAAAAAATCTCTTGAATATTCTGTTTTCGAATGCGAACACTGTGGCTCCAGTATTGGGTCTGTATGATATTTGGGGCTATATTTACGGTGAGATTTGGGGCTATATTTACGGTGAGATTTAGCGGAGATAGTTACCCAGAGAAAATCTCTGTATCCATAGTAGTAAAGCCAGTCATGAACCACCACGTTCCAGGTCCTGTAGTAATTGGCAAACGATGTCGAGTTCCACCAGTCCTGCAGAACAAAAAGGATGAAAATTATTGAATTTGGTTCTACGGCATTTTAAATAGTGCCAGGAATTTTTCCTGGTCTGATTATAACAAATAGACAGTGTGTTTCAGAGGTATTACGTGTAGACTATTTGTGTGTGTGTGTGTAAGTTATACCTTATAGAACATCCTGTCTGCAAAGCATAGCATCTCAGCGAAGGCGTTTAGCCAGCAGTGGAGGAAGGCAAAGAACGCCAGCAGTAGCAATAACATACCTGGGAGGAGGGCAGGGGGAAGAGGGGGTGGGAGAGAGGGTGGGAGAGAGGTAGAGGAGGAGAGAGGAGAAGGTGGAGAGGGAGGATGGGGGAGAGAAGTAGAGGAGGAGAGAGGAGAAGAGGGGGTGGGAGAGAGGGGAGGATAGGGAGAGGAGAAGGTGGAGAGGGAGGATGGGGGAGAGAGGTAGAGGAGGAGAGAGGAGAAGGTGGAGAGGGAGGATGGGGGAGAGAAGTAGAGGAGGAGAGAGGAGAAGAGGGGGTGGGAGAGAGGGGAGGATAGGGAGAGGAGAAGGTGGAGAGGGAGGATGGGGGAGAGAGAGAGATTTACCACCCCACTGTCAGAACGTACTCAAGTAACTCAACTTATCTGACTTGTCCAATTACCTCACAGTAAGGAACTCGACAACCTACTGACACATCGGGTCACAACCATAAACTCAGAGGTTGTATTGGTATTATTATCTCATTGTAATGCTAGTTCCTATCACAGCCTAGGGAATAGACTGGAGACACCATAGATGAAGAACAGTGTGTTATCTCTCTGGGAGACAAACCTCACTGTGGTTCATAGTAAATAGATCACCTGTATATCTATAGAATCGCGCCGCAATGTAGAGCAGCTGCTTTTACTGGCTATTTTTTTTTTTTTTTTCTGAACATCAGTACAGCGGACGTACTGCTCGCCCCGGAACAGGCCCTGATCCCACAGACTCGGACAAGAAAACAGGCGACGTAAGAGAGGCCGACGTGCCGGCACCCTGACAAAACTACATCGGCGAGTACATAAAACTGCCTCTAGCCTCCGTTCTACTGGCGAACGTACAATCACCGGAGAAAAAACTGGACGAGCTCCGTTCGAGACTATCCTATCAACGAGACCTGAAGAACTATAATATTCTATGTTTCACCGAGTCGTGGCTGAACAAGGACATAATTTACATCTAGCTGGTTTTTCTATGCTTCGGCAGGACAGAGCGGCAGCGTCGGGTAAGCTCAAGAGGGGAAGTGTCTCTTTGTTAACAACAGCTGGTACGCGATCTCTAATATCAAGGTACTGCTCGCCTGAGGTTGAATACCTCATGATAAGCTGTAGACCACACTATTTACCAATAGAGTTTTCATCTTTATTATTCGTAGCTGTCTATTTACCACCGCAGACCGATGCTGGCACTAAGACCTCACTCAACGAGCTGTATAAGGCCATAAGCAAACAAGAACATGCTCATCCAGAAGCGGTGCTCCTAGCGGCCAGTGATATTTAGGGAAAATAACTGAAATCCCTTTTACCTCATTTCTACCAGCATATCAACTGTGCAACTAGAGGCGAAAAAACTAGATCAAAATCCCTTTTACCTCATTTATACCAGCATATCAACTGTGCAACTAGAGGCGAAAAAACTAGATCAAAATCCCTTTTACCTCATTTCTACCAGCATATCAACTGTGCAACTAGAGGCGAAAAAACTAGATCAGCTTTACTCCACACACAGAAATGCATAGAAAGCTCTCCCTCGCTCTTAATTTGGCAAATCTTTTATTTTAATTTTATTTGACCTTTATTTAACTAGGCAAGTCAGTTAAGAACAAATTCTTATTTACAATGACGGCCTACCCCGGCCAAACCCTAACCCGAACGACACTGGGCCAATTGTGCACTTCCCTATGGGACTCCCAATCACAGTCGGTTGTGATACAGCCTGGAATTGAACCAGGGTCTGTAGTGACACCTCTAGCACTGAGATGCAGTGCCTTGTACCTCTAACCTCCTGATTCCTGCTTACAAGCAAAAAACTTAAATCGGAAGTAACAGCGACGCTCTCAAGACAGAAGTGGCGTTCCAGGGTGCCCAAGAAGTAGCCTGTCTAAATGAGTATCGCTCCGTAGCACTCATCTGTAGCCATGAAAAACATTGAAAGGCTGGTGTTGTCTCACATCAACACCATCCTCCCAAACACCCTGGACCCACTCCAATTCACATATCGCCCCAACACATCCACAAGTGACTCAATCTCTATTGCACTCCACACTGCCCTTTCCCACCTGGACAACAAGAGGGACACCTACGTGAGAATACTGTTCATTAACTACAGCTCATCATTCAACACCATAGTGCCCTCCAAGCTCATCACTACGCTAAGGACCATGGGACTGAACACTTCCCTCTGCGACTGGATCCTGGACTTCCTGATGGGCCTCTCCCAGGGGGTGAGGGTAGGCAACAGAACATCCGCCTTGCTCACCCTCAACACGGGGGCCCCTCAGGGGTGTGTGCTTGGTCCCCTCCTGTACTCCCTGTTCACCCACGACTGTGTGGACAGCACGACTCCATTGCCGCCATTAAGTTTGCCAACGACATGACGGTGGTAGGTCTGAACACCAACGACGATGAGACAGCCTATAGGGAGGAGAACGGTGACCTGGCAGTGTGGTGCCTGTACAACAACCTCTCCCTCAACGTCAGAAAGACAAATGAGCTGATCATGGACTACTAGGAAACGGAGGGCCGAGCATGCCCCAATTCACATCAACGGGGCTGTAGTGGAGCGGGTCGAGAAATTAAAGTTCCTCTGTGTCCACATCACTAAGGATCAATTATGGCCCACACACACCAAACCAGTCGTGAAGAGGGCACGATAACGCCTCTTCCTCCTCAGAAGGCTGAAAAGATTTGGCCATGGGACCTCAGATCCTCAAAAAGTTCTGCAGCTGCACCATCGAGAGAATCTTAACTGGTTGCATCACCGCCTGGTATGACAACTGCTCGGCCTCCAACCGCAAGGCACTACAGAGGGTGGTGCGAATGGCCCCATCACTGGGGCCGAGCTCCCTGCCACCCAGAACCTCTATACCAGGCGGTGTCAGAGGGAGGCCCTAAAAGTTGTCAAAGACTCCAGCCACCCTAGTCATAGACTGTTCTCTCTGCTACCTCACGGCAAGTGGTACCGATCCACCAAGTCTGGAACCAACAGGACCCTGAACAGCTTCTACCCCCAAGCCATAAGGCCGCTAAATAGTTAGTCCGGGTAACTATTCGGTTAACTATTTAACTATCTGCATTGACCCATTTTCCACAATTTTTTTGGACTCATCACATACGCTGCTGCTACTGTTTATTATTTGTCACTTTTTCTTAGTTATATGTAAATATCTACCTCAATTACCTCGTACACCTACACAACAACTCAGTACTGGTACCCCATGTACATGTATATAGCCAAGTTATAGCTACACATTGCATATTTATTACCACTTTATTATTAAGTGTTTAATTTTTAATTATTTCTCTGTTTTCTTTCTCTCTCCATGGTTGATAAGGGCCTGTACATATTTCACTGTTACCTGTTGTTCACGAAGCATGTGACAAATACATTTAGATTTGACCTTCAACCTCTAACCTAACAAACTAAAACTTTTGTCAGTAAGCCCTCTGTCTAGTGCATTCTGGGTCTTACCTCCTGATAAGTTCACATTGGATAAGGTCAAAGGTCTTTCCTCCTTAAATAAAAGTTCAAGTTCACTCTGGCGCTCCCGAGTGGCTCAGCGGTCTAAGGCACTGCATCTCAGTGCTAGAGGTGACACTACAGACAACGTGGTTTGAAGCCAGGCTGTATCACAACCTGCTGTGATTGGGAGTCCCATAGGGAGGCGTACAACTGGCCCAGCGTCGTCCGGGGTTTGGCTGGGGTAGGCCGTCATTGTAAATAAGAATTTGTTTGTAACTGACTTGCCTAGTTAAATAAAGTTTTTTTTAAATCATAAAAATTCACCACTCCCAATTAGAATACAGGCTACATTCTTCTACTGACGTGGCTTTATATACATATATTTATATTTGACTGACGAATTACCTGGAAGTGTAGCATGGAACAAGGCCAGGACCAGAGTTCTGGTGCTGAAAGGCGTGTTGCTGTCATTCATGAAGACAGGGATGCACAGTCTCACCAGGATAAAGTAACCATAGAAAAGACAGCCCAGAATCTGAGTGAAGGACAGGAAGGAAACAGGTGGAGGATAAATGGAAAAGTCACCCATGGCAAGCCTGGTAACAGATCTGTTTGTGCGGTCTTGCTAGTTCCCATGGCAAGCCTGGTACCAGATCTGTTTGTGCGGTCTTGCCAGTTCCCATGGCAGAGGAATCTGTCCAGAGTTCAGAACTATAAAAGCTAAAGATACTACACAAAATGATCTTTGACCTTATCCAATGTGAACTTATCAGGGGGTAGGACCCAGAGTGCACTAGACAGAAGGCTTACTGACAAAAGTTCTAGTTTGTTAGGTTAGAGGTTGAAGGTCAAATCTAAATGTATTCTTCAATAACATACTGTACATACTGATAAGATTAAAGATTACAGTTAAATTATAGTATAGCTTGGAGACCTGAACTATACTGGTATGTCAATGACCTGCTACTGGAACAATACTGAGCCACAGGCTGCATTCAACACCTCTACCAACAGAGGGCGAATAAGGGGAGTCTCTCCCTTTCTTTATAAAGCAAATTGGGCTCTGGAAAAACACTTTACAGTATAAAATCAAATCAATTATTTATTATTAGGGTGAATACATTCACTGGTTATTTTAAAATAGACTAAAACATGAACTGTATATCTACAGCAGACAATACAGACAATCTATCATTAAGATTAAAAGTAGGAAAATAACTCACCTTAGCAAACGTTACGCCAACATAGTTCCATCTAATGCGTGGGTTTCTGGGGTAAGACTCTCTGTAGATGAGGGTGGGAGCAAAGAGGAAATAGAGGTAGCTCGAGAATGTTGGGAACCTGGGACCCTCTCTCCTGAGGCCCTCTCCCCTGGGACCCTCTCCTCTGGGGCCCTCTCCCCTGGGGCCCTCTCCCCTGGGGCCCTCTCCCCTGAGGCCCTCTCCCCTGGGACCCTCTCCCCTGGGGCCCTCTCCCCTGGGGCCCTCTCCCCTGGGGCCCTCTCCCCTGGGGCCCTCTCCTGAGAAACACAATGATGTCATTAGTCAAGCAGTATTGTCTGTTGAGGTGATATATAAGAGATGTTATGTCAATACAGGGCCGAGTTTATCTTGGTCAGACCACATAGTCAGGAAAAAATCCTGGCCCCAAGGTTCTACTGTATATGTCACCTCTATAAACACTTTAGACAAGGTTCTATATGTCACCTCTATAAACACTTTAGACAAGGTTCTATATGTCACCTCTATAAACACTTTAGACAAGGTTCTGAGGTTCTATATGCCACTTCTATAAACACTTTAGACAAGGTTCTGAGGTTGTATATGTCACCTCTATAAACACTTTAGACAAGGTTCTATATATCAACCTCTATAAACACTTTAGACAAGGTTCTATATGTCACCTATATAAACACTTTAGACAAGGTTCTATATGTCACATCTATAAACACTTTAGACAAGGTTCTGAGGTTCTATATGTCACCTCTATAAACACTTTAGACAAGGTTCTATATGTCACCTCTATAAACACTTTAGACAAGGTTCTATATGTCACCTCTATAAACACTTTAGACAAGGTTCTGAGGTTCTATATGTCACCTCTATAAACACTTTAGACACGGTTCTATATGTAACATCTATAAACACTTTAGACAAGGTTCTGAGATTGTATATGTCACCTCTATAAACACTTTTGACAAGGTTCTGAGGTTGTATATGTCACCTCTATAAACACTTTAGACAAGGTTCTGAGGTTCTATATGCCACTTCTATAAACACTTTAGACAAGGTTCTAAGGTTCTATGTGTCACGTCTATAAAGACTTTAGACAAGGTTCTGAGATTGTATATGTCACCTCTATAAACACTTTTGACAAGGTTCTGAGGTTGTATATGTCACCTCTATAAACACTTTAGACAAGGTTCTGAGGTTCTATATGCCACTTCTATAAACACTTTAGACAAGGTTCTATATGTCACATCTATAAACACTTTAGACAAGGTTCTAAGGTTCTATGTGTCACATCTATAAAGACTTTAGACAAGGTTCTGAGGTTCTATATGCCACTTCTATAA
Source organism: Salvelinus fontinalis (assembly GCF_029448725.1). Classification (NCBI taxonomy): domain Eukaryota; kingdom Metazoa; phylum Chordata; class Actinopteri; order Salmoniformes; family Salmonidae; genus Salvelinus; species Salvelinus fontinalis. The sequence goes on along the minus strand of NC_074667.1, from coordinate 77,831,661 downwards.
ACACTTTAGACAAGGTTCTGAGGTTGTATATGTCACCTCTATAAACACTTTAGACAAGGTTCTATATGTCACCTCTATAAACACTTTAGACAAGGTTCTGAGGTTGTATATGTCACCTCTATAAACACTTTAGACAAGGTTCTGAGGTTGTATATGTCACATCTATAAACACTTTAGACAAGGTTCTAAGGTTCTAAGTGTCACATCTATAAAGACTTTAGACAAGGTTCTGAGGTTCTATATGCCACTTCTATAAACACTTTAGACAAGGTTCTGAGGTTGTATATGCCACCGCTATAAAGACTTTAGACAAGGTTCTATATGTCATCTTTATAAAGACTTTAGACAAGGTTCTGAGGTTGTATATGTCACCTCTATAAACACTTTAGACAAGGTTCTATATGTCACCTCTATAAAGACTTTAGACAAGGTTCTGAGGTTGTATATGTCACATCTATAAACACTTTAGACAATGTTCTAAGGTTCTATGTGTCACGTCTATAAAGACTTTAGACAAGGTTCTGAGGTTCTATATGCCACTTCTATAAACACTTTAGACAAGGTTCTAAGGTTCTATGTGTCACGTCTATAAAGACTTTAGACAAGGTTCTGAGGTTCTATATGCCACGTCTATAAACACTTTAGACAAGGTTCTAAGGTTCTATGTGTCACGTCTATAAACACTTTAGACAAGGTTCTATATGTCACATCTATAAACACTTTAGACAAGGTTCTGAGGTTGTATATGTCACCTCTATAAACACTTTTGACAAGGTTCTGAGGTTGTATATGTCACCTCTATAAACAATTTAGACAAGGTTCTAAGGTTCTATGTGTCACGTCTATAAACACTTTAGACAAGGTTCTGAGGTTGTATATGCCACCGCTATAAAGACTTTAGACAAGGTTCTATATGTCATCTTTATAAAGACTTTAGACAAGGTTCTGAGGTTGTATATGTCACCTCTATAAACACTTTAGACAAGGTTCTATATGTCACCTCTATAAAGACTTTAGACAAGGTTCTGAGGTTGTATATGTCACATCTATAAACACTTTAGACAAGGTTCTAAGGTTCTATGTGTCACGTCTATAAACATTTTAGACAAGGTTCTGAGGTTCTATATGTCACATCTATAAACACTTTAGACAAGGTTCTAAGGTTCTATGTGTCACGTCTATAAACACTTTAGACAAGGTTCTGAGGTTCTATATGCCGCTTCTATAAACACTTTAGACAAGGTTCTATATGTCACATCTATAAACACTTTAGACAAGGTTCTGAGGTTGTATATGTCACCTCTATAAACACTTTAGACAAGGTTCTAAGGTTCTATGTGTCACGTCTATAAACACTTTAGACAAGGTTCTGAGGTTCTATATGCCACCTCTATAAACACTTTAGACAAGGTTCTGAGGTTGTATATGTCACCTCTATAAACACTTTTGACAAGGTTCTGAGGTTGTATATGTCACCTCTATAAACACTTTAGACAAGGTTCTAAGGTTCTATGTGTCACGTCTATAAACACTTTAGACAAGGTTCTGATGTTCTATATGTCATCTCTATAAACATTAGACAAGGTTCTGAGGTTTTGACACTGTATTGACATTATGACTCATCGTGGTCAGTTGAATGCACTGAATGACTCCAATATAAATGCAATCGTCATTGGGTGGTAGTTTCTGTGTCATTACATACATTATTTTATATTACATTACATTATCCTTGTCATTACCTTCCTTTGTCTTGTGTTTTAGGATGACTGGGACATTCTCTCGGATGAAAGAGTAGCTTTTCATCAGGAAACGGATCTGAACAGGGGAGAGAGACAACGCGTAAACGTTATACAAGGCAAATGGAGCCAGCTAAGGCAATAAAACAGATCAATCATGACCAATGAATGACTGTAACTTGTTACATTGATATCCACACCTTAGATGAATCAAGGGATTGGAATAGAATTGTCCTTGTGAGAGTTATTGCCAGACTTGGGTTCAAATAGTTTTTGAAATCTTTCAAATACTTTTAGCCTTTTCTTTAGCCTGCCTGGAGTGCCAGATGGACAGGGCTTTTGTAACTATTCTATTGTTTCCATTGCACCAACTAATCTCAATCAAGTTCAGCAAAATTATTTGAAATGATTTCAAATAGTGTTTGAACCCAGGTTTGGTTAGTGCATCCAAAGTCTCATATGTTCTCCTGCCAATTCTAAAAAGATAACAAATGACCAAGCTAGTCATCCAGCTGATTTATTAAATCAACCTTTCTTTATTGACAATATCAGTGTGAAGATAAGAGGAGCAGGGCAGAGATGGGATGAGTCCAATCCAGATAAATATCAACACTGTCACAACAAGCAACGATGGGACACTGTCCAATCAGGATGAATACAAATACTGTCACAACAAGCAGCGATGGGACACTGTCCAATCCAGTTAATTATAAACACTGTCACAACAAGCAGCGACGGGACACTGTCCAATCAGGATCAGTTCTCTACTTTAACTTGTATAATATGAGATGTTGTTGATGCTGGTGTCTATATTCATCACTGTCTTTACTTAATTACTAAACACCACACTATCAGACATATATCCACCACACACCACTACCAGACAGATCTCCACCACACACCACTACCAGACAGATCTCCACCACACACCACTACCAGACAGATCTCCACCACACACCACTACCAGACAGATCTCCACCACACACCACTACCAGACAGATCTCCACAACACACCACTACCAGACAGATGTCCACCACACACCACTACCAGACAGATCTCCACCACACACCACTACCAGACAGATCTCCACCACACACCACTACCAGACAGATCTCCACCACACACCACTACCAGACAGATCTCCACCACACACCACTACCAGACAGATCTCCACACCACTACCAGACAGATCTCCACCACACACCACTACCAGACAGATCTCCACTACACACCACTACCAGACAGATCTCCACCACACACCACTACCAGACAGATCTCCACACCACTACCAGACAGATCTCCACTACACACCACTACCAGACAGATCCCCACAACACACCACTACCAGACAGATCTCCACCACACACCACTACCAGACAGATCTCCACACCACTATCAGACAGATCTCCACACCACTATCAGACAGATCTCCACACCACTACCAGACAGATCCCCACCACACACCACTACCAGACATATCTCCACACCACTACCAGACAGATGTCCACCACACACCATTACCAGACAGATCTCCACCACACACCACTACCAGACAGATCTCCACAACACACCACTACCAGACAGATCTCCACCACACACCACTACCAGACAGATCTCCACCACACACCACTACCAGACAGATCTCCACCACACACCACTACCAGACAGATCTCCACACCACTACCAGACAGATCTCCACCACACACCACTACCAGACAGATCTCCACTACACACCCCTACCAGACAGATCTCCACCACACCACTACCAGACAGATCTCCACCACACACCACTACCAGACAGATCTCCACTACACACCACTACCAGACAGATCTCCACCACACACCACTACCAGACAGATCTCCACCACACACCACTACCAGACAGATCTCCACCACACACCACTACCAGACAGATCTCCACACCACTACCAGACAGATCTCCACCACACACCACTACCAGACAGATCTCCACACCACTACCAGACAGATCTCCACCACACACCACTACCAGACAGATCTCCACTACACACCACTACCAGACAGATCTCCACCACACACCACTACCAGACAGATCTCCACCACACACCACTACCAGACAGATCTCCACACCACTACCAGACAGATCTCCACTACACACCACTACCAGACAGATCCCCACCACACACCACTACCAGACAGATCTCCACCACACACCACTACCAGACAGATCTCCACACCACTATCAGACAGATCTCCACACCACTATCAGACAGATCTCCACACCACTACCAGACATATCTCCACACCACTACCAGACAGATCTCCACCACACACCACTACCAGACAGATCTCCACACCACTACCAGACAGATCTCCACACCACTATCAGACAGATCTCCACACCACTACCAGACAGATCCCCACCACACACCACTACCAGACATATCTCCACACCACTACCAGACAGATCTCCACTACACACCACTACCAGACAGATCTCCACCACACACCACTATCAGACAGATCTCCACACCACTACCAGACAGATCCCCACCACACACCACTACCAGACAGATCTCCACCACACACCACTACCAGACAGATCTCCACCACACACCACTACCAGACAGATCTCCACCACACACCATTACCAGACCGATCTCCACACCACTACCAGACAGATCTCCACCACACACCACTACCAGACAGATCTCCACACCACTATCAGACAGATCTCCACCACACACCACTACCAGACAGATCTCCACACCACTACCAGACAGATCTCCACCACACACCACTACCAGACAGATCTCCACCACACACCACCTCCAGACAGATCTCCACCACACACCATTACCAGACAGATCTCCACCACACACCACTACCAGACAGATCTCCACCACACACCACCTCCAGACAGATCTCCACCACACACCACTACCAGACAGATCTCCACCACACACCACTACCAGACAGATCCCCACCACACACCACTACCAGACAGATCTCCACACCACTACCAGACAGATCTCCACTACACACCACTACCAGACAGATCTCCACTACACACCACTACCAGACAGATCCCCACCACACACCACTGTAGGTACACACATACATCCATACCTCTTCTAGTAATTCCATGTGTTGACTTTACATACCTGTTCCAATATGATGATGAATCGTGAGGCTGGAGGCAGCTGGTAGCGAAACACCACGTATACGGGGAGAATCCCCAGTACAGCGGCCTGCAAGACGGAGAGTACCAGCCCAGCGCCCACCGACAGTACCCCCTGTACCGGGCTGCGATGGTAGAGAGTCCCCCAGAGAGCCAGGGCATAGTAGGGCACGGCCAACGTGTAGCTGAACATCAACAGCCAGGCCAAAGCTACTATATGTAGTTTCCCAAAGGCATAGGACAACAGGTCAAACTCCAGCACCAGCCTGGGGATACAATTGAATAGAATATATTGAAACATAATAGAATAGATTCTTCAAAATATAATTGAATAGAATATATTGAAATGTAATACAATAGATGCTTCAAAAACCTTAGTAAAGTCTGAAGCTTATCGTATGCTTCCCAGTCTAAAACTTTGCCTGTGATTGGTCAACAGTACTACTCCCAGTAGGAGTGGGAACATGAAGTGTTTGTTGTCATTCCACAAGAGATGCTAAGTTTTTTATACATTTTTTTTTTTTTTAACTTGAGATATACTACACCAAACATCTTAGTTAGATGTAAAATTGTCAGATTAAGACCTCTTCGGGGGAAAACGTAAACAACTATTGACAGATTTCTTGATTTATCTTAGATTAATTCAGGCTATTTTGAGGAAGTGTTTCTGGCTATGATGTCGCTACAGTGGCTCAAGTGGGACAAACAACAGTAATATTGCTGTGTTTCAAGCGAAGGTCTTTAGGGAGTATGCGATCACAGACGGTCGCTTCGACCTAAACGAGTTCTGCTAGGAGCAAACCCAACCTGTGTATGCGGACGCCTTTACCATTCTTGAAAAGTAACACTAAACGCGTGTGTTTCAAGTTCGTTGGTGTCCACATCACCAACGAACTGTCATGGTCCAAACACACCAAGACAGTTGTGAAGAGTGCACGACAACACCTTTCCCCCTCAGGAGACTGAAAAGATTTGGCATGGGTCCCCAGATCCTCAAAAAGTTAAACAGCTGCACCATCGAGAGCATCCTGACCGGTTGCATCACCGCCTGGTATGGCAACTGCTCGGCATCCGACCATAAGGTGCTACAGAGGGTAGTGCGTATGGCCCAATACATCACTGGGGCCAAGCTTCCTGCCATCCAGGACCTATATACTAGGCGTGTCAGAGGAAAGCCACAAAAATTGTCAAAGACTCCTAGCCACAATGACCCCCCCCCCCTCCACCCATTTGTTTTTACACAGCTGCTACTCTGTTTATTATCTATGCATAATCCCTTTACCTACATGTACAAATTACCTCGACTAACCTGTACCCCTGCACATTGACTCGGTACCGGTACCCCCTGTATATAGATTCGTTAATGTTATTTTATTGTGTTACTTTTTATTATTTTTGACTTTAGTTCCTTTGGTAAATCTTTTCTTAACTCTTTCTTGAACTGCATTGTTGGTTAAAGGGCTTGTAAGTAAGCACTTCAAGGGTAAGATCTACACATGTTGTATTTGGCGCATGTGACAAATAAAGTTAGATTTGATTTGATTTGATATGTGAAACTTACTCCTTAGCCTGATGTGTCCCCGATTGCGTCAACGAATAGCTAGGTTTTTGCGTGACGCGACTGGTAAGACGCTGCGGGAGGGCGGTCATGTGTGCTAGCAAGGTAGCGTGTGCTAGCAAGGCAGCGTGCGCTAGCAAGGCAGCGGTCCTGTGTTTGAGCCTCGGTGTGAGCCGAATCCGGAGAAAGCGCAGCTCGCTAAGCAAGCAGCGTGACGTCATTTCCGTACGCACGCACCCACACACACACACACCTGCCCTGGTCGATGTAGTCCACAGCCAGTGTGCTGATGATGAAGAGGAAGAGCACTGAGATGAACATGTGGTAGATGGTCCGAATGTGGTTGATCTCAAACAGATCACTGTGGAGGAACACACACGATTCATCTAACTATCATATTCAGTATTACATTATTCTGACGGGATTCATCTAACTATCATATCCAGTATTATATTATTCTGACGGGATTCATCTCAAACAGCTCAAACAAAACAAACACAGGACAATAGACATGAAATTAATGTTTTGTCCAGTAGACAGGATGTACTGTCCATACGACACAATTGATTGATACAATGGTGTTGCATGATAGCACAATATTGTGTCATGTGGACAGAACATTATGTTTTTGCCTAGTGTCATGTGCTTGTTTGTTTAAGCCGTTTGAGCGTCTGTTTAAATAAATAAAATCAACTAACTCTAGAATGGAGCGTCTGTCCATAAATACTTTTCCATCCTTTTCCATGTGGGTTCTGAAATGAATAAAGAAGTTGAAATCAACATGAGAAGATCAACAGCTAGTCACTTTCCTACAAACATCTACAGGTACCTTCCTGGACATAGCATGGAGTTGACCAGGAGAAACTGGGATCTACCTCACACACAGATCCTAAACTGTGTGTTGTCATCCATACAGTATGGCATAGTACATTATAGTACAGTACAGTATAGTACAGCACAGTCCAGTGTAGTACACTAGAGTACAGTACAGTACAGTAGACTACAGTAGAGTACAGTGTAGTGTAGAATAGAATAGTACAGTGTAGTACAGTACAGTAGTATAGTACATTACAGTATAGTGCAGCATTATCAGAGCTGTCCTAACCTGTGTGAGTGGTCGTTGTTGTTAGTGGGGGTGACTGTCCCGTCCCTGGTGACGTAGTTGTTGCCGTGGTTCCCGTTCTGTGTGAATGTCTGGACAGATTCAGTCAGGGCCTTGTCTAGCAGGTCACTAAGTTGCCCCTGAATCTGGTCCAGCACCTTACTCTTAATTCGCTGCACAGGACACACACACACACACACACACACACACACACACACACACACACACACACACACACACACACACACACACACACACACACACACACACACACACAGACAGACAGACAGACAGACAGACAGACAGACAGACAGACAGACAGACAGACAGACAGACAGACAGACAGACAGACAGACAGACAGACAGACAGACAGACAGACAGACAGACAGACAGACAGACAGACAGACAGAGAGAGAGAGAGAGAGAGAGAGAGAGAGAGAGAGAGAGGTTGGCACATATAGACAGAGTACTTTACTTTGCTTGATAAGTGGCATCTAGATACAATAGAGACGGGGGTGGCAGGGTCGCCTAGTGGTTAGAGCGTTGGACTAGTAACCGAAAGGTTGCAAGTTCAAATCCCAGAGCTGACAAGGTAAAAAATCTGTCATTCTGCCCCTGAACAAGACAGTTAACCCACTGTTCCTAGGCCGTCATTAAAAATAAGAATTTGTTCTTAACTGACTTGCCTCGTTAAATAAAGGTAAAATAAATAAAAAACATCAGTGCACCGACCTCCGCATGCCTCTTCCACTGCATCAAATCCTCAGCGTGCTTCTCCGCTGCACACAGAAATAAACAGTTATGGTAGCTAGCCTACTGTAATATCTATTACATACAGGATGTGATCAATCTGTGATGATGATGATGATGATGATATGGAGGATAGTGTGTTGACCAACTCCTCACCACGGTTAGTGACCTCTCCATTGGAGACAGTGCTGTTGGTGTTGTTAATGTTTCGGTGCACCAATCTGGTGGCTGTCTCTGTGACCGTGGTGTCTCCAAGTCTGTTGCTGTCTGTTGCCATGGCACCTCCGAGTCAAGACGCAGGGACGGGTTCTGTACAGGTATCGCCCTGCTGTAGGAACCTGAAGGAGAAACAGATTAGAATCGAACACGTGTATAGAGGAAGACAGCACCTGTTACAGACCCAACCCGTTGACTATAATCTCCTACAGCTTTTAAAGTGTATTACACAAATATAAACATTTAAAGTGTATTACACAAATATAAACATTTAAAGTGTATTACACAAATATAAACATTTAAAGTGTATTACACAAATATAAACATTTAAAGTGTATTACACAAATATAAACATTTAAAGTGTATTACACAAATATAAACATTTAAAGTGTATTACACAAATATAAACACCCTTGTACTTGTAACCCGCCAAATCTTGTGAAAATAAAAAGTTAAAAACCCTTCTCCAAAAGCATAAATAACCAAAAAGAGAAGATGGCTGTCTTATAAAGATATAGGGAAACGTCCTATGGGATCCTATATCTAGCAGTTCTGTACTGTAGTAATCAACATTTTAAAATGAATAGATTTTGTAGACAGTTTAATTATTTCGACCTCCCCCACTGTTCATTGTACGAGGAAGTGTCAACTCTAATATTGTCTTTTAGCTATAATGGTATCTTAGCAACTGGATTACTTTTGCTGTTCTACACATTTTTCCATTAAGCTGCCATTTTGTTTTGGGGGAGAGGCTTATTGGCATGGAGATGAGAGACCATTTTGTAGTTTTAAAGCTAATGTGCTCTGAATGGCAATTTATTTTTTCTTTTGCAATTTTTTTACAACTGTCTAGCTTTTATTTGATTGTTATTTCTCAAAGATGGTATTATTAAACCATATGCAGTATATATATAGTTCGATATTACTAAAACATATACAGTATATATATATATAATTCAATATTATTAAAACATATACAGTATATATATATATATAGTTCAATACTATTAAAACATACACAGTATATATATATAGTTCAATATTACTAAAACATACACAGTATATATATATATATATATATATATATATAGTTCAATATTATAAAAACATATACAGTATATATATATATATATATATATATATATAGATAGTTCAATATCCTTTCTGTTTGCTTTCTATCTGGTGTTGATCGTAAGTTGACACTGAAGCTGTCCTTCCGTCACGAAAACAACTATTTGACGGCCCTGTAATCAGCTCCAATGACTGTCATTTCCTCCATGTTAAAGGGATAGTTAGACATGTTGGCAATGAAGTCATTTATCTACTTCCCCAGAGTCGGATGAACAGCTAGCATGCTAACTGTTCCTGTAGACTTCTAGCCACTGCGCTAAACGCTAGTAAGTATTGGCTCCTGAAACTACCTCTAACTTCCTTCGTACTGGACGCAGAGACATAAAAATTGCATCCACAATGGTATTCTGTTGTAGCTAGCGATATTCATAAAATAATAATTTTTCACCTCAAAAAATCCCAAACTAATATTTTTCCACTAAAAAAATACCCCCCTCCCCCAAAAACAATGTGCAGAAATCCCCCCCGCCACCCCCCCCCCCCCCCCCCCCCCCCCAACTCCGCGGACCCGTAGGGAGATGGTAGAGGAAAGATTCTACGTTTTTTCCCCAGAGGGGCCGTGCTCCTCATCCCTTTCCATTGACTCCCTGTACTGTCTGTACTATCTTTATGGGGGATTGGACTTGTACATAGTTGAGCTCTGTCTTAAGATATGATAATCAGCCTCTACAGTACAGTAGGGGAGAAAGATAAAGAGGGTCTGTCATGACCAATAGTAACCTCAGTTTCACTTCCTATCTCTCTGTTTCTGTCTCTATCGGGGGAACGGTACAGAGGGTCTGTCGTCATGACCAACAGTAACCTCATCGTTCCTTATCCTTCCATTTCTGTTGACCCAATAACTCCCGGGACGGTATGTTCTTGGAAGGGTTCGATTTTTAAATAGCACATGAGGTCTGTCTAAATATATGCTGACGACAGGATTGGAAGAGAGAGGTGGTGAACAACCTGTCCATTGTCATCCCAACGGCCCACTGGACAAAAACAAGCCACATACCCTTACAAGTAGTAGCACATGTTTGTTTATCTGTAGTGTTTGATCAGCGTCAGGGTTTACTAGAGGTTATCATCTCTTGTGTGTTTCCTGTTTTCATTCTCTCCTTCCCTCTCTCCTCCTCTCTCTCTCTCTTCTGTCTCCCTCATTCCCAATGTCTCTCTCTCCTCTTTCCCCCCCATCTCTCTCTCTCCCTCTCTCCCTTCTCTCTGTCCCCCCTCTCTCCCTCCTTTCTTTCCCCCTTTGTCTCTCTCCTCTCTATTTCTCTCCCTCCCCGTCTCTCTCTCCCACCGATGCAATCATTTACTCAATGATTATTTTCATGTGAGGTAAGGCTGTTCTTTCATTTTGAAATAATGACAGATATGCTGATATGACATTGTAAAGGTCGAAGACATTAAAGTCCAAGAGTTCTATTCAGTCTGTATCGCTGAAGCGTTACACATTCCGCGGTAAAAATGTGAAGGTAATTTACAGTTATACCGACATAAGCAGCGTTTACCGTGAATGCAGGCTCCGCTAAAGCGGGGAACATTGCCTTTTAAATTTCAATCTCGCTGTAAAAAACGGAACTTCCGCTATGCGCATTGATTATAGTGTGAAGTAGAAGGCAGCAATGAAACATGCTTATAGGTCACGTGGGAATTAAATGAAGAGGAGTGTTTCACTCTTTCTCTGAATATTCTGTGCTTGTTGAGTCAATGCCCAGTTGAGTTGAGTCAATGCCCAGTTGAATCGAATCAATGCCCAGTTGAGTTGAGTCAATGCCCAGTTGAATCGAATCAATGCCCAGTTGAGTTGAGTCAATGCCCAGTTGAGTTGAGTCAATGTCCACTTGAGTTGAGTCAATGCCCAGTTGAGTTGAGTCAATGCCCAGTTGAGTTGAGTCAATGCCCAGTTGAGTTGAGTCAATGCCCAGTTGAGTTGAGTCAATGCCCAGTTGAATTGAGTCAATGCCCAGTTGAGTTGACTCAATGCCCAGTTGAGTTGAGTCAATGCCCAGTTGAGTTGAATCAATGCCCAGTTGAGTTGAGTCAATGCCCAGTTGAGTTGAGTCAATGCCCAGTTGAATTGAGTCAATGCCCAGTTGAGTTGAGTCAATGCCCAGTTGAGTTGAGTCAATGCCCAGTTGAATTGAGTCAATGCCCAGTTGAGTTGACTCAATGCCCAGTTGAGTTGACTCAATGCCCAGAACTAGAAGACACATAGTAGACACAATCATGGTCTGTGTCTTGTTCACAGTACATTTAGGTGTATTTGTCATTAGACAGTACAGTAGCATCCATCCTTCTCTGGTTGAACTCAAACTACCAACAGATTGTAGCAAATCGTACCTCTAAGATCTTGGCCATCTCCGTCCCTCACCATAGAGTACTGAAGGTTTGGGATTTTCTGTCATCCAGGCTTACGTCCTGTTATTGCTTTATGTTATTAGATTATCTACCAGAGCTGGAAATGAATAAATTACTCAGCAATTTATATTAACAAGCACCATGTACCTGCTTACCTGTTTCTCAGTCATGTGGTCCTTTCACAAACAGAGAAGATATAGAATGAGCTCTGTGATTTCTAAATTAATCTCTGATCTCTAAGGTCATCTCTGATCTCTAAGGTAATCTCTGATCTATGTGATCTCTAAGGCCATCTCTGATCTCGAAGGTCACCTCTGATCTCTCTGATCTCGAGGGTCATCTCTGATCTCTAAGGTCATCTCTGATCTATGTGATCTCTAAGGTCATCTCTGATCTCTAAAGTCATCTCTGATCTATGTGATCTCTAAGGTCATCTCTGATCTCTGTGATCTCTAAGGTCATCTCTGATCTCCGTGATCTCTAAGGTCATCTCTGATCTATGTGATCTCTAAGGTCATCTCTGATCTCTAAGGTCATCTCTGATCTCTAAGGTCATCTCTGATCCCTAAGGTCATCTCTGATCTCTAAGGTCATCTCTGATCTATGTGATCTCTAAGGTCATTTCTGATCTCTATGGTCATCTCTGATCTATGTGATCTCTAAGGTCATCTCTGGTCTCTAAGGTCATCTCTGATCTATGTGATCTCTAAGGTCATCTCTGATCTATGTGATCTCTAAGGTCATCTCTGATCTCTAAGGTCATCTCTGATCGATCTAAAACCCAAGCTGGGTTCCACCAGAGCCATATATAAATATACAGTAAATAACAATATACACTGGGGTCACAGCAAAATAAACATATCTCTAGATACTGTAAATAACATACATTATATTGGGTTCAACTTGTAATCACATTGTAGGTTACTCACAGTGTTCTGGTCTCAGGCTCAGGTCTCCCCTGACACAGACAGGCTCCAGGGAGTGATCCTCAGGGAGAAGCAATGTCGCTGAGTGTCTCGCTGGTGTGTGAGTGTGTGTGTGTGTGAACTGTGTCCCTCTCTTACATCAGCTGAAAGGTTGATCTTTGCCCAGCTTGGCTGAGGTCCTACCCTTCTCCTGTAGTCACCTGGCTGGCTGGCTGGCTGGCTGGCTGGCTGGCTGGCTGGCCGACTAGTATATCCAGACCAGAGCTGTATAAGGGTCCACAATGAGACTAGTATATCTAGACCAGAGCTGTATAAGGGTCCACAATGAGACTAGTATATCCAGACCAGAGCTGTATAAGGGTCCATAGTGAGACTAGTATATCCAGACCAGAGCTGTATAAGGGTCCATAGTGAGACTAGTATATCTAGACCAGAGCTGTATAAGGGTCCACAATGAGACTAGTATATCTAGACCAGAGCTGTATAAGGGTCCATAGTGAGACTAGTATATCCAGACCAGAGCTGTATAAGGGTCCATAGTGAGACTAGTATATCCAGACCAGAGCTGTATAAGGGTCCACAATGAGACTAGTATATCCAGACCAGAGCTGTATAAGGGTCCATAGTGAGACTAGTATATCCAGACCAGAGCTGTATAAGGGTCCATAGTGAGACTAGTATATCCAGACCAGAGCTGTATAAGGGTCCACAATGAGACCAGTATATCCAGACCAGAGATGTATAAGTGTCCACAATGAGACTAGTATATCTAGACTAGAGCTGTATAAGGGTCCATAGTGAGTCCTTCTGTCCATTGGTTCTGTGTGTGTGTGTGTGTGTGTGTGTGTGTGTGTGTGTGTGTATGTGTGTATATGTGTGTATATGTGTGTGTGTGCGTGTGCGTGCATTAGTTCGGAGGAAGATGACTGGACAAGTTTTTACAGTACTAAGGAATAATCATCCCATGTATTTTCCCTTTATCTCTTTTTTGCTGTTGTGTCTTTGACCCCATTGTTATGGCAACCTTAATGACCCTTTAATGACCTTTTTTATCTTTCTTTTCTCCTAGCTCTAGATTCCATGGAGAACTATATTACTATAGAACTATATCTATTCAATTATGTGCTAGATCATTTTAGAATAAAATATACATCTTTACTGTACATTACATGACGTTTATATTGGCTATTAAATGGTCGATGAGCCGTTACATTTGTAACTTAATTAACAGGAATCTGTTTCCTCTTTACGTGACGGTATATCCTACAGCTTTAAATGAAAACACAACGCTGTTTGTAGTAATAGGCGGTGGCCCGTTCCTGTAGGTTCATGCTCTACAACATCCGCAGAGTACGACCCTGCCTCACACAGGAAGCGGCGCAGGTCCTAATCCAGGCACTTGTCATCTCCCGTCTGGATTACTGCAACTCGCTGTTGGCTGGGCTCCCTGCCTGTGCCATTAAACCCCTACAACTCATCCAGAACGCCGCAGCCCGACTGGTGTTCAACCTTCCCAAGTTCTCTCACGTCACCCCGCTCCTCCGCTCTCTCCACTGGCTTCCAGTTGAAGCTCGCATCCGCTACAAGACCATGGTGCTTGCCTACGGAGCTGTGAGGGGAACGGCACCTCAGTACCTTCAGGCTCTGATCAGGCCCTACACCCAAACAAGGGCACTGCGTTCATCCACCTCTGGCCTGCTCGCCTCCCTACCACTGAGGAAGTACAGTTCCCGCTCAGCCCAGTCAAAACTGTTCGCTGCTCTGGCACCCCAATGGTGGAACAAACTTCCCCACGACGACAGGACAGCGGAGTCAATCACCACCTTCCGGCGACACCTGAAACCCCACCTCTTTAAGGAATACCTAGGATAGGATAAAGTAATCCTTCTGACCCCCCCCCCCCCCCCCTTAAAAGATTTAGATGCACTATTGTAAAGTGGCTGTTCCACTGGATGTCATAAGGTGAACGCACCAATTTGTAAGTCGCTCTGGATAAGAGCGTCTGCTAAATGACTTAAATGTAAAATGTAAATGTAAATGTAATAAAACACGGAGGCCTGACTGTCGTGATACAGATCATCTTTATTCTAAGACTTTCATTATAATAACATGTTTGTTGTTTCTCAGCAGCTACAGTCATGTACTGCATGCACTATCCAGCACACTACAAACAAACTAACAATATTGATACGTTGTTGTCTTTTTTCTTTAGGTTATTTACTACTGTACAATGTATTTTAGAATAATACCACGATGTACTACAGTCCCCATAATGCATCAGGGATAGGACTAGAACATCTTCTGTTTGGTTACAAATCAGACAACAGACAGACTCACACTCAGTTTCTTTCTCAACATCATCTTCATCATCCTCAACATCATCGTCATCATCATCATCATCATCATCATCCCACGTTCCACATGTCTAGACCTATAGTGCAGAGATCCCAGCCACTATCGATCAGTGATGTGTAGTCATGGATACCAAAGGAAGCCAGGCTCCCCAAATATTTGACCAATAAAAACATTTAAAATGTATATTTCGTCTCTCTCTGTGTTTTCATAATTTTTCGTCAATTCGCAAGTGGCTGAATCTCACCGGAGAAATCATCTAAGCGAGAGGAACAGCGTCCCTCTGTGTAGTCCATGTATCTGACACTGTCTGGAACAAAAGAGTATGAAGTGTTTCCGCCGTAGCATTTGACTGATTGATGCCAGCAAGCATATGGCCTTCCTTGATATTTTTTTTTAAATAAAATAATTAGCCAATCAGCGTAAAGCTGAGCTCAACTGTGGGATGTTCTGGTGCAGCAACCCCCCCCCCCCCTCCCCCCAAAGGAAGTCACTTTGGATTTGGCTTCACAC
Organism: Salvelinus fontinalis; assembly: GCF_029448725.1. Classification (NCBI taxonomy): domain Eukaryota; kingdom Metazoa; phylum Chordata; class Actinopteri; order Salmoniformes; family Salmonidae; genus Salvelinus; species Salvelinus fontinalis. The sequence continues at coordinate 77,815,869 of NC_074667.1, read as the reverse complement.
CAATCAAATCACATCCTAAGAAAAAAGTCATTTTCGTTTCTGGCCTACTTGTGTTGATGTCCTGCAGTAGCTAGCTTGCTAAATCGGCCCTTTCCTAAACCATGGATGGAGATGGGGATTTGGACTTGTGGTTTTGACTTAATTCTCTCTACAGGCCAATGATTATGATGGCGATTCCGATCTAACCATGAATTAATATATTGTACCCCTGGCCTGAGACAATTGAAGTTCAAGATGTAGCCTAGAATGCTCACATTAACTAACTAGCTAACTAAGCTGGCTCATTGTTGCCCTTGCGAGGAAGTTAGTCTAGCCAGCATTCTAGCTAGGTAGCCTATGACAATAACAACTTAAAGAGTACTGTATGACAGGGCCATTGACTGTTTTGCCAACATGTAAGAGAGGAGGATGGCATTGGAGTTCAACTAAGCATATATAGCTTTGTTGATTTGATGTGAACGTTTAAGTTGAAATGGTTCTGTAAGAGCGGCGTCAATACTCTCGTTGTCTTTGTGCTGACCTGCGCTAACTCAGTGGCTCTAAATCAGTAGTTGTTTAGTAAAACTGTCGAAAACATTAACTTGTTGGACCATGTTCCAGGTCATGTAACTGTTAACATGCAATATTTGCTTTGTGGACTTCACCGGACAGATGTTGCTCTCCGGGTTTTGTGATGAAACAAGCGTACAGTACCAGTCAAAAGTTTGGACACAGCTACTTATTCAGAGGTTTTTCTTTATTTTTTACAATTTTCTACATTGTATTATAATACTGAAGACATCAAAATGATGAAATAACACATGTGGTAACCAGAAAAGTGTTAAACAAATCAAAATATATAATATATTTTAGATTCTCAAAGTAACCACCCTTTGCCTTGATGGCAGCTTTGCAAACTCGTGGCATTCTCTCAACCAGCTTCACGAGTTAGTCACTTGGAATGCATTTAAATTAACACATGTGCCTTGTTAAAAGTTAAATAGTGGAATTTCTTTCCATCTTAATGCATTTGAGGCAATCAGTTGTATTAGAAGGTAGGGGGGTATACAGAAGATAGCCCTATTTGGTAAAAGACCGAGTCCATATTATGGCAAGAACAGCTCAAATAAGCAAAGAGAAATGACAGTCCGTCATTGCTTTAAGACATGAAGGTCAGTCAATGCGGAACATTTCAAGAACTTTTAAAGTTTCTTCAAGTGCAGTCGCAAAAAACATGAAGCGCTATGATGAAACTGGCTCTCATGAGGACCGCCACAGGAAAGGAAGACCCAGAGTTACCTCTGCTGCAGAGGATATGATGAAACCGGCTCTCATGAGGACCGCCACAGGAAAGGAAGACCCAGAGTTACCTCTGCTGCAGAGGATATGATGAAACCGGCTCTCATGAGGACCACCACCGTAAAGGAAGACCCAGAGTTACCTCTGCTCCAGAGGATACGTTCATTAGAGTTAACTGCTCCTCCGATTGCAGCTCAAATAAATGCTTCACAAATCTCAACATCAACTGTTCTGAGACCTCGTGAATCAGGCCTTCATAGTCAAATTGCTGCAAAGAAACCACTAGTAAAGGACAACAATAATAAGCGGAGACTTGCTTGGGCCAAGAAACACGAGCAATGGACATTAGACCGGTGAAAATCTGTCCTTTGGTCTGATGTGTCCAAATTTGAGGTTTTTGGTTCCAACCTCTATGTCTTTGTGAGACGCGGTGTTGGTGAACGAATGATCTCTGCATGTGTATTTCCCACCGTGAAGCATGAAGGAGGAGCTGTGATGGTGTGGGGGTGCTTTGCTGGTGACACTGTCAGTTATTTATTTAGAATTCAAGGCACAGTTAACCAGCATGGCTACCACAGCATTCTGCAGCGATACACTATCCCATCTGGTTTGCGCTTAATGAGACTATCATTTGTTTTTCAACAGGACAATGACCCAACACCCCTCCAGGCTGTGTAATTGCTATTTGACCAAGAAGGAGAGTGATGGAGTGCTGCATCAGATGACCTGGCCTCCATAATCACCCGACCTCAACCCAATTGAGATGGTTTGGGATGAGTTGGACCACAGAGTGAAGGAAAATAAGTGCTCAGCATATGTGGGAACTCCTTCAAGACTTTTGGAAAAGCCTTCCAGGTGAAGTTGTTTGAGTTTTTAACACTTTTTGGTTACTACATTATTTCATGTGTTATTTCATAGTTTTGATGTGGTCACTATTATTCTACAATGTAAAAAATAAATAAATAAAAACCCTTGAATGAGTAGGTGTGTCCAAACTTTTGAATGGTACTGTATGTTTAGTTGAATTTATTCCGCCACTGTGAAACTGTTGTCTTTTTGTTGTCGCGGTCTTATTGTATATCATGGTGGCATATGAGCTAATGAGTTATAGAGAAATTATCACAATATAGGTTTTAACATGGATTTTTTACTGGCTCAGCTTGTCCAGTGATTTTACCCACACACCGCTACTGCTATCTATATGCTGTTGGTTTTAAATAGTAGAGGAGAGCAAACAAAAATATTGTTTACACAAGATAAAGCCCACAATGCTTTGTTGTTGAGCCTCATGGCAGTGGGGTGTTGGTTTTGTATACAGGGTTCAGAGGAGTCACAGAGCAAGAGAGAATGGACCTGGTGGTCACGACCCTGGTGGTTACGGCCCTGGTGGTTACGACCCTGGTGGTTACGGCCCTGGTGGTTACGGCCCTGGTGGTTACGACCCTGGTGGTTACGACCCTGGTGGTTACGACCCTGGTGGTTACGACCCTGGTGGTTAAGACCCTGGTGGTTACGACCCTGGTAGGTACGACCCTGGTAGTTACGACCCTGGTGGTTACGACCCTGGTGGTTACGACCCTGGTGGTTAAGACCCTGGTGGTTAAGACCCTGGTGGTTACGACCCTGGTGGTTACGACCCTGGTAGGTACGACCCGGGCAGTTACGGCCCTGGTGGTTACGGCCCTGGTGGTTACGACCCTGGTGGTTGCGACCCTGGTGGTTACGACCCTGGTAGTTACGACCCTGGTGGTTACGACCCTGGTGGTTACGACCCTGGTGGTTACGACCCTGGTAGTTACGACCCTGGTGGTTACGTCCCTGGTAGGTACGACCCTGGTAGGCACGACCCTGGTAGGTACGACCCTGGTAGTTACGACCCTGGTGGTTACGACCCTCGTAGGTACGACCCTGGTAGGTACGACCCTGGTGGTTACGACCCTGGTGGTTACAACCCTAACATACACACGCACACATGAAGCCTTCCCTGGCCCTCTAGTCTTGACTGGCTGATCAGAAGGGATCTCACTGGGAGGCAGCACTTCTGTGTGTCTGTGTGTGATCAGGAGGTGGCTTTGGGGAAAGTTCAGATGGATAGTCTCCGATACCTGTACCTCTTGTGTTTTAAGAATGGCAGGTTTACACATGCCATGTATCTCATTCTGTTTCTCTGTTTCTCACTACCAGTCTGCAACTAAAGTGTCTTCTGATATATCCAGAAGTATTCAACAGTAATACAAACAATTAGCTGATAAATAGTACATAACAAATACATTATCCATGTGCAAATCAGGGTAAACATATATATAACATTATATAGAATATTTACAACAAAAACACAACTTGCATTAAATAATACATATATTTAAATACACGAAATAATACATAGCATAAATAATCTTTCAAAACGGAATTAGACTGTATAAAAATAGTTGCTACATAATTACTAAAATGTAGTATTTTCCCCCAATAATATTTTCCATTCTGTGTTAGTGAATGTAACTGACCACTGAACAGACCACAACAGAACAGACCTATTGAGATGGAGGTATATAGAACCTGCCAACCCATGTAGATACAGTCAGACCTGGTTTCAAATAGTATTTGAAATCTTTTAAATATTTATTTTCATTCGCATCAAGGTCGTCATGCCAGTCACACTGGACCCACTCCAGTTTACCTACCGCTCCAACAGAACCACAACAGATGACCATTTCCATCGCTATTCACACGGCCCTAACACATCTGGACAAGAGGAACACCTTTGTGAGAATGCTGTTCATTGACTACAGTGCAGCCTTCAACACTATAGTTCCCTCCAAGCTCGACACCAAGCTCAGATCCCTGGGTCTGGACACTACCTTCTGAAACTGGGTCCTGGACTTCCTGACGGGCAGACCACAGACTGTGACTATTGGCAACAACACCTCCTGCACACTGACTCTTAACACAGGGGCCCCCCAGGGGTGTGTCCTCAGCCCTCTGCTGATCCACTAGTTCCTCAGCGTCCACATCACAGAGGACTTGACATGGACCAACAACACCACCACTCTTGTCAAGACATGAGGCGGCTGTAGAAATTTGACGTGCCACCCGGGGTCGTCTCCAAATACTACCGTTGCACCATTGAGTGTCCTGACCGGTTGCATTACGGCCTGGTTACGGGAATTGCTTCGTCCACGACCGAAAGGCCCTCCAGCGGGTGGTGAAGCCGGCCCAGTACATCACTGTGATTGTGCTGCCATCTATCCAGGACATCTACTTGATACATTGCCTGAAGAAGTCCCGCAGCATCATCAAGGACCCCACACACCACAGCATGAGGTCACTTCCTGCCATGAGCTATTCATTCCCTTACTGTCGGGCAGACGGTATCAGAGCATGATGTCTGATACCAACAGGCTCAGAGACAGTTTCTATCTACAAGCCATCAGACTGTATCGGAGCATGATGTCTGATACCAACAGGCTCAGAGACAGTTTCTATCTACAAGCCATCAGACTGTATCGGAGCATGATGTCTGATACCAACAGGCTCAGAGACAGTTTCTATCTACAAGCCATCAGACTGTATCGGAGCAAGATGTCTGATACCAACAGGCTCAGAGACAGTTTCTATCTACAAGCCATCAGACGGTATCTCTCTCACTCACTCACTCACTCACTCACTCACTCACTCACTCACTCACTCACTCACTCACTCACTCACGCTACACACACGTCAAAACTGCTGCTAAGATTTCCAGTAGTATTTGAGCCCATGTCTGGATACAGTAGTACAATATGTTACAGCTCCAAAATATCCCTTTCTCTCTCTCTGTATAGATCGATGCATAGAAAAGCACTGAAAATAAAAGTCCTGATTTTTTTTGCCAGACTTTTCCTAGTTCTCAGACACTAGTAGTTTGCTCTCATATCAGATAACCTATTTGATGTAAACCATGAGTTACTGCATTAAAGTCATCACACATTAAAAGCATACATTACTCTGAAAGTCAGCCGTGAAGTAGCCTGGTCCCAGAACAGTTTTTGCATCCATCTACTCCATTGGCATTGTCATCCATTCCATAAGGAGTTGGCAAGAGAGCCGAAAACAGCCTGGCACCCAGGCTAGCCTTGAAGTGAAAACAGCCTGGCACCCAGGCTATCCTTGAAGTGAAAACAGCCTGGCACCCAGGCTATCCTTGAAGTGCTCGGTTGAAGCGTTCGCATACAACAGACATGCTTGTTTGCGTCTGACTGTAGCAGCTGTTATTCTATAGTCAAGGTAATATACACACATACAAGTACAACACAGAGCCTGCTGTAGGAAGTTTGAGGATGACCTATGACCCTAACTCATCTACTGACTGTATATCAGCTATTTACTGAGCATGATGCTGCTGTCCGCTTCATCTGAGGTTCTGAGTCATGGCGTTTAAACCACTGCTAACAGCACAGGGATCGTGATCTGCCCCCTACCTACAGTACTCTGTCCATTCAATCTAGACCTGAGCAGATATGTAAATATATATCTCAGAGCCTGACAACACGACAGGACATACTGGAAGCAAGAGAAGAAGTCACCTGTTGTCTTTATAGTGAGGACATCAGGGTTCGATTCAATTTCATTTCCTTTCAGTGTCAATTCAGGAAGTAAACAGGAACTTTCAACTTTGAATTGAAATGGAATTGATCCTAACGCTTATTAAGGAGGTGAAAGAAACAGCGGTCTGATATGTTAACCAGCTCAGATAGCGACTAGGACTACTACACAACCACTAGAAGTATGACACCAGTCATATGGTAAGAGTCATAGGCCGTCACTGTCAATAAGAAATTGTTCTTAATTGACTTGCCTAGTTAAATTAAAGGTAAAAAAATATATAAATAATAATAATATTTGTTATGTTTTGATGTCTTCACTATTATTCTACAATGTAGAAAATAGTAAAAATAAAGAAAAACCCTTGAATGAGTAGATGTTCTAAGACTTTTGACTGGTACTGTACATGAATTGTATAGAGTGAAAAATGTAAAGTATGAGCAGGTTTATTAGAAATGTATTAAGGCTATGCCGTGTGCGTTTACTTCTATCAATCTTCAATTGCAAGGTGGTTGTTAGGTCAGGTTATTGTCTGTTTTCCAACAGATTTAACCCAAAATAGCCTAAAAAGATAATCTCATTTACCCTCACTAAAGCCTCCGTGAATGGCGAGGAGCAGCAAGAGTGCGCCCTAGTGGCCACACAGAACACCACACCCTCTCTCGCTCCAACAGCCTTGACCACAGTTCATCCCAAAAGGGTCAGGGCTCTGAGGAAGAGGAAGCTGCCAATTCTAGTGGTTAATTTACAGTGCTTTCTAAACCACTGGTCCTACACTCCCATACATAGCCTATTTAGTACAGTACGTTATATTCATATCACCAACAAATGATTAAACAAACGGTTCAAGAGAGTACACGGACAGTCAGCAAGCAGAATGGGGGAGAGGGGGGAAAGGAGGAGAGAGGGAGAGGAGGCTACAGAGAGTTCTACGGATAGAGGAAGAGGGAGAGAGACAGTCTTACTGGGAAAGGGGGGAGGAGAGGGAGAGAGACCGTCTTACTGGGAAAGGGGGGAGAAGAGGGAGAGAGACGGTCTTACTGGGAAAGGGGGGAGGAGAGGGAGAGAGACGGTCTTACTGGGAAAGGGGGGAGGAGAGGGAGAGAGACCGTCTTACTGGGAAAGGGGGGAGGAGAGCGAGAGAGACCGTCTTACTGGGAAAGGGGGGAGGAGAGGGAGGAAGAGAGGGGGGGGGAGATCAGAAGGTCACTGATCAGCAGCATGCAGATTTATGAGGGCGGTCTTGGCAGAACCGGACACCTGGAGAGAGAGAGAGAGAGAGAGAGAGAGAGAGAGAGAGAGAGAGAGAGAGAAACAATGCAATGAGTCCCATAAACAGCACCAGGCATACACTATATGTCTGATATGGAATCTTTATTGTGAAAAACTGTGGGATGAATTTCACCAGTCTAATCAGCTAAATATACCGAAATCACTATTAATATGCTGCATTTCCTCCTAGCCAATCAGAAGGCAAGATGAAGCCATACTAACAATAATTCTTATATGGACCCAATATTAGGTCTGTCTCGCTCACCATATGGAACTGCATAAATATATTCAGTGTTCCTTTCCCCATCCCTCTGTTTCCCAGAGATAGAGACAAAGAGAGAGAGATAGAGAGAGAAAAAGAGAGCGAGAGAAAGAGAGGGAGAGAGAAAAAGAGAGAAAACAAGAGCGGGAGAGAGACAAAGAGAGAGGGGGAGAGAGAAAAGAGTGTGGAGAGAGAGAGAAAGAGAGAGAAAAAGAGAGAAAGATAGCAACAAAGAGAGAGAGAGAGAGAGAGAAAGAGAGAGCGACAAAGAGGGAGAGAGAAAAGGAGAGAGAGAGAGAGAGAGAGAGAGAGAAAGAGAGAGAGAGCAAGAGCGAGAGAGAGAGAGATCTAGAGTTTATCTAGTTCACTTCCCAAGCCAATAAAGCCCTTAAAGTGAAATTGAAATTGAATTGAGAGAGAGAGAGACGGAGAGGGGGGGGAAGAGAGAGAGAGAGAGAGAGAGAGAGAGAGAGAGAGAGAGAGAGAGAGAGAGAGAGACGGAGAGGGCAGGTGTATAGAAATACACAAGTAAGTGAATCTGCCATCTTAGATTATGTCTGTTATGAAATACTCATTCAATATTCTCCCTATTCCCTTCCTCCCTCACGTGAGGAGCCGGGTCACTAGCTGGGAGCCTGTTCTGGCTGGATGACGTGGTGCAGCTTGGCTGGACTGTGCTGGTTCTGGTTGTCGCAGTGCTGCACATCACTCCTGGACACAGCAGCAGAGTGGACACTCAGAGACAAGCTGTACCACAGCACCAGGCAGGGGAAACAGTAGGCAGTCAGGAAGATAGGCCGTAGCAGCAGGAGGAAACCACAAGCACAGCAGCATAACAGTGATGGGACGGGAAGCAGTGAGGGTCAAGTGTAGGAGTGTCAGGCTTCAGGTTCACACTAGAATATATTTAACAAGGTTTGCTAATGCTACTGTGTTTGTCTAGTCAGCTAACTAAAGCGCTAAGTGCTTCGAGCGTACTACAAAAGTGCTTTATAAATCCAATCAATGACAATTAATTATTAAGCGAGTAGTAGTGTTGTGTTGTCTGCAGGGGATTAACGGCAGGATTAAACACAAAGAGCAAGGCAGGTCAGTGACAGTGGTCTTACCTGTTGTCATTGATATCTGTGGTGTTCCCTGTGGATAGACAGAGCTCGTGTCAGGGTGGGGATGCAGTCACACCAGTGAACAGTGAACAGACTAGGGAATTGAAGTAAGTCTATCTAAGTCTATGAAGCAGTGGGGAGTCAAAGTGGAGAACACAGAAACAGGAAAAGGGCCGTTCTGTTAACCTTACCGTTGACGATGTCCACATCCAGCGTCTCTGTAGAGTTGGCAGTAGTGTTCTTCAATGTAGTGTTCTTCAATGTAGTGTCCTTCAATGTAGTGTCCTTCAATGTAGTGTCCTTCAATGTAGTGTCCTTCAATGTAGTGTCCTTCAATGTAGTGTTCTTCAATGTAGTGTCCTTCAATGTAGTGTTCTTCAATGTAGTGCTCTTCAATGTAGTGTCCTTCAATGTAGTGTTCTTCAATGTAGTGTTCTTCAATGTAGTGTCCTTCAATGTAGTGTTCTTCAATGTAGTGTTCTTCAATGTAGTGTTCTTCAATGTAGTGTCCTTCAATGTAGTGTCCTTCAATGTAGTGTCCTTCAATGTAGTGTTCTTCCATGTAGTGTCCTTCAATGTAGTGTTCTTCAATGTAGTGTCCTTCAATGTAGTGTCCTTCAATGTAGTGTTCTTCAATGTAGTGTCCTTCAATGTAGTGTTCTTCAATGTAGTGTCCTTCAATGTAGTGTTCTTCAATGTAGTGTCCTTCAATGTAGTGTTCTTCAATGTAGTGTCCTTCAATGTAGTGTCCTTCAATGTAGTGTTCTTCAATTTAGTGTCCTTCAATGTAGTGTTCTTCAATGTAGTGTCCTTCAATGTAGTGTTCTTCAATGTAGTGTGTTTCAATGTAGTGTCCTTCAATGTAGTGTTCTTCAATGTAGTGTTCTTCAATGTAGTGCTCTTCAATGTAGTGTCCTTCTCTATAGTGTCATTCTCTGTTGTGTTCTGCACTGTAGGGTTCTTCACTATAGTATTGTCCTCTGTGGGGCTATTGTCCTCTGTGGGGCTATTGTCCTCTGTGGGGCTATTGTCCACTGTGGGGCTGTTGTCCACTGTGGGGCTGTTGTCCACTGTGGGGCTGTTGTCCACTGTGGGGCTATTGTCCTCTGTGGGGCTATTGTCCACTGTGGGGCTGTTGTCCACTGTGGGGCTGTTGTCCACTGTGGGGCTGTTGTCCACTGTGGGGCTATTGTCCTCTGTGGGGCTGTTGTCCTCTGTGGGGCTGTTGTCCTCTGTGGGGCTGTTGTCCACTGTGGGGCTATTGTCCACTGTGGGGCTGTTGTCCACTGTGGGGCTATTGTCCACTGTGGGGCTGTTGTCATCTGTGGGGCTGCTGTCCACTGTGGGGCTGTTGTCCACTGTGGGGCTATTGTCCACTGTGGGGCTGTTGTCCTCTGTGGGGCTGTTGTCCACTGTGGGGCTGTTGTCCACTGTGGGGCTATTGTCCACTGTGGGGCTGTTGTCCACTGTGGGGCTATTGTCCACTGTGGGGCTGTTGTCATCTGTGGGGCTGTTGTCCACTGTGAGGCTGTTGTCCACTGTGGGGCTGTTGTCCACTGTGGGGCTGTTGTCATCTGTGGGGCTGTTGTCCACTGTGGGGCTGTTGTCCTCTTTGGGGCTGTTGTCCTCTGTGGGGCTGTTGACTGGCTCAGCTGGCAGCCTACAAGACAAACAGAGGCCCGTCAGTCACCTATTCATATGATTGTTCAGTATCTCAATCAATAACAGCTACCAGCAGATGGCAGAAAGAGGTTCCTAACCTCAAGGCTCTTTCCTGGTTAAATAAAGCAATAAAATGCTTATAAAATTGCCCTCTGTTTTCCTTTCACTCAAAACTATGTTTGTACTCACTTGTTGGTCTGGGGCATGTTGGACTTGTTGGTCTGGGCCATGTTGGACTCAGTGGAGTTGTGATTGTTGGACTGGTCCTTGCTCTTGGAGGGTTTGAAGTGAGGGGCTGTTGCTGGGGATACAGCATGATGACTGGCTATCTGGCTGGGGGTCAAACTGGGCATCTGGAACATGGCGTTACTAAAATGGATGGCGTGTTGCTGTTCAGTAATACGGACCCAGGGGTTGGTGGGAGAGCAGAGCGGGAACTGGCCCGGACGGACCGGCTTGGCTGGAAATAGAGACATAGCAGTGGTATCAAAATCGGCGTTATCATCATCCTCAATGCGTGTATGGGTGTGTAGAGAGAGAGAGAGAGAGAGAGAGAGAGAGAGAGAGAGAGAGAGAGAGAGAGAGAGAGAGAGAGAGAGGCGAGAGAGAGGGGGGGAAAGTGTGTGAGAGAGAGAGAGAGAGAGTATGTATTATCACCTATCTGAGCTGCGTGCGGCCTGCGTAGGGGGTTCTTGACCCTCATAGCATCTTTGATCCTCTCTACTTCCTGTTGATAGCGTCTCCGGTCCTTCATAGCCCCCTCCTTAGCCTCCTTCAGTGCACCCTCCAATGCCCGCACTCTCTCAGCCGTAGACCGAAGACGCTTCTCAAGCTTAGGAAGCTCACAACGCAGGTCTGCGTTGTCACGTACCAACTGGAAAGAGGGAGGGAGATGGAGAGAGGGTGGGAGAGAGGGAGATGGAGAGAGGGTGGGAGAGAGGGAGATGGAGAGAGGGTGGGAGAGAGGGAGATGGAGAGAGGGTGGGAGAGAGGGAGATGGAGAGGGAGAGAGAGAGGGTGGGAGAGAGGGAGATGGAGAGAGGGTGGGAGAGAGGGAGATGGAGAGAGGGTGGGAGAGAGGGAGATGGAGAGAGGGTGGGAGAGAAGGAGATGGAGAGAGGGTGGGAGATGGAGAGAGGGTGGGAGAGAGGGTGGGAGAGAGGGAGAGGGAGAGGGAGGGAGAGAGACAGAGACAGAGACAGAGAGAGAGAGAGAGAGAGAGAGAGAGAGAGAGAGAGAGAGAGCGGGAGAGAGAGAGAGAGCGAGAGAGCGAGAGAGAGAGAGAGAGAGAGAGAGAGAGAGGGAGAGAGAGAGAGAGAGAGAGAGAGAGAGAGAGAGGGGTTAAAGGTGAAGTGTCTTGCTAAAGGGCACAATGTCAGATGAGTCAACAGCCAATATAGAGAGTGTTAAAAAATGAGCCTTCAGACAAACAATAATTTATTTAATACTCTGTGTATTTAAGTATTTTCAAATGCATGCCGATACTTTTCAAGTGTATTTCCAAATACATTCAAATATTCAACTACTTATATTTTCAAATAAAACACATATGGAAAGTCATTTAAATAATTGAAACAGTATTTGAAACTAGGTATGGCGTGTGATAGACAACAATATATATACGTCATATTCCCTGTTCCCTGTGTGTGTGTGTGTGTGTGTGTGTGTGTGTGTGTGTGTGTGTGTGTGTGTGTGTGTGTGTGCGTGCGTGCGTGCGTGCGTGCGTGCGTGCGTGGGCGTGCGCGTGTGTCTGTGTACGTACGGCCTCTATCAGCAGGTTATGTCAGGACTTCAGCAGAGACTGAAATTGAGGTTTGAGGTTGATACTGCTGCAGTGCCAGCAGTTAGTCCGTCTGTCCGTCCGTCCGTCCGTCCGTCCGTCTGTCTGTGTATGTGAGCTAGTCTGCAGTCTGCTATTACCTTGGTGAACTCTTTGTCTGGATTCTCCACACTTCTCCCAAAGTGGGCACTTGCTTTTTTGTTTTTAAATCCATGACATGGAATGTGGAACTGTAAACTTCAGGAGAAGGGTTTAGAATTGGGACGTAGTCTAAGTGTGTGTGATTCTGCATGCGTACCTGCAGATGTGTGTGTGTGTGTGTGTGTGTGTGTGTGTGTGTGTGTGTGTGTGTGTGTGTGTGTGTGTGTGTGTGTGTGTGTGTGTGTGTGTGTGTGTGTGTGTGTGTGTGTGTGTGTGTGTGTGTGTGTGTGTGTGTGTGTGTGTGTGTGTGTGTGATTGTGAGTTTGTGCATCTTACTCAGCATGCAGTTAGATAAAGCCACATGTATTACATTGTGTGTGTGTGTGTGTGTGTGTGTGACTGTGTGTGTGTGTGTGTGTGTGTGTGTGTGTGTGTGTGTGTGTGTGTGTGTGTGTGTGTGTGTGTGTGTGTGTGTGTGTGTGTGTGTGTGTGTGTGTGTGTGTGCATGAGTGTGATTGTGAGTTTGTGCATCTTACTCAGCATGCAGTTAGATAAAGCCACATGTATTACAGTAGCAGCAGCAGGTAACATAACATTGTATTGCACTAGCAGCAGTAGGTAACATTACATTGTATTGCAGTAGCAGCAGTAGGAAACATAACATTGTATTGCAGTAGCAGCAGTAGTAGGTAACATAACATTGTATTGCAGTAGCAGCAGTAGGAAACATAACATTGTATTGCAGTAGCAGCAGTAGTAGGTAACATAACATTGTATTGCAGTAGCAGTAGGTAACATAACATTGTATTACAGTAGTATTTGCAGCAGCAGGTAACATAACATTGTATTGCAGGAGCAGCAGCAGCAGGTAACATAACATTGTATTGCAGCAGCAGTAGTAGGTAACATAACATTGTATTGCAGTAGCAGCAGTAGGTAACATAACATTGTACTGCAGTAGGTGCGGCAGTAGGTAACATAACATTGTATTGCAGTAGCAGCAGTAGGTAACATAACATTGTACTGCAGTAGGTGCGGCAGTAGGTAACATAACATTGTATTGCAGTAGCAGCAGTAGGTAACATAACATTGTATTGCAGTAGCAGCAGTAGGTAACATAACATTGTATTGCAGTAGCAGCAGTAGGTAACATAACATTGTACTGCAGTAGTAGTACCAGCAGTAGGTAACATAACATTTCCTGCTGCCTTATTTTCCAGGGGACTTGTATCTGCAATACAGGGTGATTGATGTAGCTGGCTCGTAGCCAGAGGATCGTAATAACTAACAGCACAGCCAGGACTAATACCGTTTGCTTGGTCCATTTGATCCTTCTCCTACTCATTGTGCTCTGGTGCCTCAGCAGTAAGTCATACTGCAGGTGTGTATGTAATAGAAAAAGGATTTGCTTTAGTAGGGTATGGAGAGGATTAAAACCCATTTTAGCATCTCAGTGTAGGAGTGCTGATTTAGGATCGCCCCCCCCCCCCCCCCCCCACTGACCATATAATCATTCATTATGATCCGATTTGTTATTATAATAGTCAATATATCAACACTCCTCCTCCGAGACTTTTTGTTAATATGGGCCCGGAGCTCCAGTCTGCTCTACACAACACAACAAACCATTCAACTGCCCACCTGTTTGTGAACCTTTGTGAGCTGGTCCAGGTTGTTCTCAAGGAAGGAAATCTTCTGTTTCTGGTGGCTATATCCCCCGCCATCATCTCGCTCCATCTCTGAATGCTGTGGATGGGGGGATGGGGGAGGGATGGGGTGGAGGGAGAGAGAGATGTGGCTAAGATCACAGTATATGTTATGGACTACTGAATAGTTGACATGATTATCTTCCTCCTTCATTCATCCTCTCCCTCCCTCCTTCATCATCCTCTCCATCCCTCCTTCATTCCTCCCTCCCTCCTTCATTCCTCCTCTCCCTCCCTCCATCATCCTCTCCCTCCCTCCATCATCCTCTCCCTCCCTCCATCATCCCCTCCCTCCCTCCCTCCCTCCCTCCCTCCCTCCCTCCCTCCCTCCTTCATCCCTCCCTCCCTCCCTCCCTCCTTCATTCCTCCTCTCACCCCTCCATCATCCTCTCCCTCCCTCCTTCATTCCTCCTCTCTCTCCCTTCTTCATTCCTCCTCTCCCTCCCTTCTTCATCCTCTCCCTCCCTCCTCCATCATCCTCTCCCTCCCTCCATCATCATCCTCTCCCTCCCTCCTTCATCATCCTCTCCCTCCCTCCTTCATTCCTCCTCTCCCTTCCTCCTTCATCATCCTCTCCCTCCTTCATCATCCTCTCCCTCCCTCCTTCATTCCTCCTCTCCCTCCCTCCTTCATTCCTCCTCTCCCTCCATCATCCTCTCCCTCCCTCCTTCATTCCGCCTCTCCCTTCCTCCTTCATCACCCTCTCCCTCCCTCCTTCATCATCCTCTCCCTCCCTCCTTCATTCCTCCTCTCCCTCCCTCCTTCATTCCTCCTCTCCCTCCCTCCTTCATTCCTCCTCTCCCTCCCTCCTTCATTCCTCCTCTCCCTCCCCCCTTCATTCCTCCTCTCCCTCCCTCCCTCCTTCATCATCCTCTCCCTCCCTCCATCATCCTCTCCCTCCCTCCACTTCTTCTCTTCCTTTTTCTCCTTTATTCACTCACTCTTTTGACTCGAATCGTGAGGTCTTGAACAAAAAGCTTCCGCAGGTTGTGGAGAGTCTGGAGTTCACGAGCCTTTAAACAAAGAGAAAGAGAAAGTCAGGGAGGGAGGGAGGGAGGGAGGGAGAGAGAGAGAGAGAGAGAGAGAGAGAGAGAGAGAGAGAGAAAAGCAAGACAGGTGGGCACAAAGAGAGAGAAAATAGAGAAATAGAGAAATAGAGAAAATGAGGGAGAGAGAGAGAAAGTGAGAGAAAGTGAGGGAGAGGTACATTAATGGGTCGTGGTCAAATTATCCTACAGTGGATTCAACTGAATTTCAGAAAGAGATGGTGGAAGAGACCGAGAGAGAGAAAGAGACAGAGAGAGAGACAGAGATAGCGACAGAGTGAGACAGAGAGAGGGAGGGAGGGAGGAAGGAAGAGAGAGAGAGGGGGGAGAGAGAGAGTGAGAGAGAGGGGGAGAGAGGGAGAGTGAGAGAGATAGATTGAAAGAGGGAGAGACAGATATACTTACGACAGTCTCCTCCAGCCCTTTAAGGTCCTGCTTAGACTGCTCGTGGCGTTCATGAAGAAATCTGGGGATACAGAGTTAAAGAGCAAAAACAGAAATATATAAAACAGATTCAGTACCACTTGACATGAAAACATGCCTTCATGCTGTGCTTAGATGTAATGCAGACATATTCATTAGGCTGAGAATGTTCAGAGTCTAATAATAGATTAATAATGTGGTGGAATAATAATAATGTGGTTGAATAATAACATGGTGGAATAATAACATGGTGGAATAATAACATGGTGGAATAATAATAATATGGTGGAATAATAACATGGTGGAATAATAACATGGTGGAATAATAATATGATGGAATAATAACATGGTAGAATAATAGTATGGTGGAATAATAACATGGTGGAATATTAACATGGTGGAATAATAACATGATGGAATAATAACATGGTGGAATAATAACATGGTGGAATAATAATATGATGGAATAATAACATGGTGGAATAATAACATGGTGGAATAATAACATGGTGGAATAATAACATGGTGGAATAATAACATGGTAGAATAATAGTATGGTGGAATAATAACATGGTGGAATAATAACATGGTGGAATAATAACATGGTGTAATAATAATATGGTGGAATAATAACATGGTGGAATAATAGTATGGTGGAATAATAGTATGGTGGAATAATAACATGGTGGAATAATAACATGGTGGAATAATGACATGGTGGATTAATAATATGGTAGAATAATAACATGGTGGAATAATAATATGGTGGAATAATAACATGGTGGAATAATAACATGGTGGAATAATAACATGGTGGATTAATAATATGATGGAATAATAACATGGTGGAATAATTACATGGTGGAATAATAACTTGGTGGAATAATAACATGGTGGAATAATAACATGGTGGATTAATAATATGGTGGATGCTCTGCAAACATCTAAAATTGAAGAGGGTTTGACTTGAGGGGCGTTGGAAGGAGCCATTGCTCCCAGCTAATCGTCTGCACCAAGCTAAGTGATGTGTGCCGCAACACTTTGGGGTCAACGCCACTGTCCTCAAAGTTCAAGTAAATTGCCCGGCTTGCACGTGTCAATTAAAAATCCCTTTAGAATTAAGGGGGAAGGGTAGGGACTAGGAAGCGGTTTGGGACTCATCTCCTCCGGCTGTTGTGGTGCTCGTGACTCATGAGACGGTGTGCGTGCGTGCGTGCGTGTATGTTTTGTGGCAGATGGTAGGGAGAGGTGAGGGGAGTGGTGATTGAAGGGAGATATCTTGCAGCCCGCTGGTTACAGAGCCTTACATGGACTTCCGTCCCCAACGAGACGAGGCTGTGGATCATTAAGCCATGGAGTGCTTGGGGATAAAAGAGGAAGTGGGCTGCACAAACAGGAAGAGGACTGAGAGGGAAAGGTGTATTATGGAGAGTGTGAGAAGAGAGAGAATTATCTGTCTGATTACCCCCACTGTGTACCGACCCGGTTTGGCTGAGGACCCGAGTTTTAGGATTACCCCTGGAGAACGGAACAGACAACGAGAACGCATTGTGGACTGCGAACTGGTTGCTGAATATCCCCCCCTTTCCCACAGTGTGCAAATCTCCGTAAATAAATCACCCCATTTGTATTCTAGTTGTGCTTCGTGTGCGTGTTTGGTTATTGAACTTGGCGACGTGGAAACCCCACCCCTTTAGCCTGCTACAGTGTGTGTGTGTGTGTGTGTGTGTGTGTGTGTGTGTGTGTGTGTGTGTGTGTGTGTGTGTGTGTGTGACTAACGTCAGTTCCTCCAGTTGCAGGCTCTTCTGGTGCTCCTGTCTCATGAGACGGTCAAAGTCGCTCCTCAGATGCTCCAACTCCAGATGAAGACGATAGTTACGACTAGAAAGAGACAGTCTGGTGTTAATAGACAACAGGGTAACTATAGAGACCGTCTGGTGTTAATAGACAACAGGGTAACTATAGAGACCGTCTGGTGTTAATAGACAACAGGGTAACTATAGAGACAGTATGGTGTTAATAGACAACAGGGTAACTATAGAGACAGTCTGGTGTTAATAGACAACAGGGTAACTATAGAGACAGTCTGGTGTTAACAGACAACAGGGTAACTATAGAGACAGTCTGGTGTTAATAGACAACAGGGTAACTATAGAGACGGCCTGGTGTTAATAGACAACAGGGTAACTGTAGAGACAGTTTGGTGTTAATAGACAACAGGGTAACTATAGAGACAGTCTGGTGTTAATAGACAACAGGTTAACTATAGAGACAGTCTGGTGTTAATAGACAACAGGGTAACTATAGAGACAGTCTGGTGTTAATAGACAACAGGGTAACTATAGAGACAGTCTGGTGTTAATAGACAACAGGGTAACTATAGAGACGGTCTGGTGTTAATAGACAACAGGGTAACTATAGAGACAGTCTGGTGTTAATGGACAACGGGGTAACTATAGAGACAGTCTGGTGTTAATAGACAACAGGGTAACTATAGAGACGGTCTGGTGTTAATAGACAACAGGGTAACTATAGAGACTGTCTGGTGTTAATAGACAACAGGGTAACTATAGAGACAGTCTGGTGTTAATAGACAACAGGGTAACTATAGAGACAGTATGGTGTTAATAGACAACGGGGTAACTATAGAGACAGTCTGGTGTTAATAGACAACGGGGTAACTATAGAGACAGTCTGGTGTTAATAGACAACAGGGTAACTATAGAGACAGTCTGGTGTTAATAGACAACAGGGTAACTATAGAGACAGTATGGTGTTAATAGACAACAGGGTAACTATAGAGACAGTCTGGTGTTAATAGACAACAGGGTAACTATAGAGACAGTCTGGTGTTAATAGACAACGGGGTAACTATAGAGACAGTCTGGTGTTAATAGACAACAGGGTAACTATAGAGACAGTCTGGTGTTAATAGACAACAGGGTAACTGTAGAGACAGTCTGGTGTTAATAGACAACAGGGTAATTATAGTGACCGTTTTATGTACAGACGTTTTATGCCCAATGTTGGCTGCCATGTACAGATGGAGGGAAATGGAGAGGGAGGGGGAAAGAGGGAGAGAACTGCACTGCAGTACGTATTGGGACCCACACGGCAGTACGATTGGGACCCACACGGCAGTACGGATTGGGACCCACACGGCAGTACGGATTGGGACCCACACGGCAGTACGGATTGGGACCCACACGGCAGTATGTATTGGGACCCACACGGCAGTACGTATTGGGACCCACACGGCAGTACGGATTGGGACCCACACGGCGGTACGGATTGGGACCCGCACGGCAGTACGGATTGGGAAAGCACGGCAGTACGGATTGGGTCCCACACGGCAGTAAGTATTGTGACCCGCACGGCAGTACGGATTGGGACCCACACTGCAGTACGTATTGTGACCCACACGGCAGTACGGATTGGGACCCACACGGCGGTACGGATTGGGACCCACACGGCGGTACGGATTGGGACCCACACGGCGGTACGGATTGGGACCCACACGGCGGTACGGATTGGGACCCACACGGCGGTACGGATTGGGACCCACACGGCGGTACGGATTGGGACCCGCACGGCAGTACGGATTGGGACCCACACGGCAGTACGGATTGGGACCCACACGGCAGTACGGATTGGGACCCACACGGCAGTACGGATTGGGACCCACACGGCGGTACGGATTGGGACCCACACGGCAGGATGCACAGTATGACAAGGAGAGCAGGTAGTGGATGACAGTGAGAGGGATGGTCCTGTCTTGCTCAGTTGGTAGAGCATGATTGTGGGTTCGATTCCCGCTGGGGCCACCCATACAATTTCTTTTTACATACATAACTAACTGTACGTTGCTTTGGATAAAAGCGTCTGATAAATGGCAGATATCATGAAGGTACTGACTCAGTGAGGTTGTCACACTCTCTTGTGACAGCAGCAATTAATCAGACAGCAGAGATTTGGTTCTGGGTGCAAAGATTACACAAAGATGTTACAGATGCTGGTGCCAGGTGACACTGAAATATAGCATAGAATTACAACAAGAGGGAAATGAAGGGTAAGAAGAAAATAGGGAGAGGAGAGAGGAGAGAGAATGAGAGGAAGTTACTGACTAGGTGAAAGGGAGATGAGAGATGAGAGAGGGGGAGAGAGGTACTGAATCAGTGAAAGGGAGAGGAGAGAGGGGAGAGAGGTATTGACTCATTGAAAGGGAGGAGAGAGGGGGAGAGAGAGGTACTGACTCAGTGAAAGGGAGGGGAGAGAGGTACTGACTCAGCGAAAGGGAGATGAGAGAGGTACTGACTCAGTGAAAGGGAGGGGAGAGAGGTACTGACTTAGTGAAAGGGAGATGAGAGTGGGAGAGAGGTACTGACTCAGTGAAAGGGAGGGGAGAGAGGTACTGACTCAGTGAAAGGGAGATGAGTGAGTGGGAGAGAGGTACTGACTCAGTGAAAGTGACCATATCCCCCGTGCATCCGGCAAAGGCGGAGGTGTTGCTAACATTTACGATAGCAAATTTCAATTTACAAAAAAAAAAATGACGTTTTCGTCTTTTGAGCTTCTAGTCATGAAAATATATGCAGCCTACTCAATCACTTTTTATAGCTACTGTTTACAGGCCTCCTGGGCCATATACAGCGTTCCTCTCTGAGTTCCCTGAATTCCTATCAGACCTTGTAGTCATAGCAGATCATATTCTAATTTTTGGTGATTTTAATATTCATATGGAGAAGTCCACAGACCCACTCCAAAAGGCTTTCGGAGCCATCATCGACTCAGTGGGTTTTGTCCAACATGTCTCTGGACCTACTCACTGCCACAGTCAAACTCTGGACCTAGTTTTGTCCCATGGAATAAATGTTGTAGATCTTAATGTTTTTCCTCATAATCCCGGACTATCGCACCACCATTTTATTACGTTTGCAATCGCAACAAATAATCTGCTCAGACCCCAACCAAGGAGCATCAAAAGTCGTGCTATAAATTCTCAGACAACACAAAAATTCCTTGATGCCCTTCCAGACTCCTTCTGCCTACCCAAGGACGTCAGAGGACAAAAATCAGTTGACCACCTAACTGAGGAACTCAATTTAACCTTGCGCAATACCCTAGATGCAGTTGCACCCCTAAAAATGAAAAACATTTGTCATAAGAAACTAGCTCCCTGGTATACAGAAAATACCCGAGCTCTGAAGCAAGCTTACAGAAAATTGGAACGGAAATGGCGCCACACCAAACTGGAAGTCTTCCGACTAGCTTGGAAAGACAGTACCGTGCAGTATCGAAGAGCCCTCACTGCTGCTCGATCATCCTACTTTTCCAACTTAATTGAGGAAAACAAGAACAATCCAAATTTTATTTTTGATACTGTTGCAAAGCTAACTAAAAAGCAGCATTCCCCAAGAGAGGATGGCTTTCACTTCAGCAGTAATAAATTCATGAACTTCTTTGAGGAAAAGATCATGATCATTAGAAAGCAAATTACGGACTCCTCTTTAAATCTGCGTATTCCTCAAGGGCTTAGCTGTCCTGGATCTGCACAGCTCTGCCAGGGCCTGGGATCGGGAGAGACACTTAAGTGTTTTAGTACTATATCTCTTGACACAATGATGAAAATAATCATGGCCTCTAAACCTTCAAGCTGCATACTGGATCCTATTCCAACTAAACTACTGAAAGAGCTGCTTCATGTGCTTGGCCCTCCTATGTTGAACATAATAAACGGCTCTCTATCCCCCGGATGTGTACCAAACTCACTAAAAGTGGCAGTAATAAAGCCTCTCTTGAAAAAGCCAAACCTTGACCCGGAAAATATAAAAAACTATCGGCCTATATCGAATCTTCCATTCCTCTCAAATTTTTTTGAAAAAGCTGTTGCGCAGCAGCTCACTGCCTTCGTGAAGACAAACAATGTATACGAAATGCTTCAGTCTGGTTTTAGACCGCATCATAGCACTGAGACTGCACTTGTGAAGGTGGTAAATTACCTTTTAATGGCGTCAGACAGAGGCTCTGCATCTGTCCCTCAGGTGCTACTCAGGACCTTAGTGCTGCCTTTGATACCATCGATCACCACATTCTTTTGGAGAGACTGGAAACCCAAATTGGTCTACACGGACAAGTTCTGGCCTGGTTTAGATCTTATCTGTCGGAAAGATATCAGTTTGTCTCTGTGAATGGTTTGTCCTCTGACAAATCAACTGTACATTTCTGTGTTCCTCAAGGTTCCGTTTTAGGACCACTATTGTTTTTACTATATATTTTACCTCTTGGGGATGTTATTTGAAAACATAATGTTAACTTTCACTGCTATGCGGATGACACACAGCTGTACATTTCAATGAAACATGGTGAAGCCCCAAAATTGCCCTCGCTAGAAGCCTGCGTTTCAGACATAAGGAAGTGGATGGCTGAAAATGTTCTACTTTTAAACTCGGACAAAACAGAGATGCTTGTTCTAGGTCCCAAGAAACAAAGAGATCTTCTGTTAAATCTGACAATTAATCTTGATGGTTGTAAAGTCGTCTCAAATAAAACTGTGAAGGACCTCGGCGTTACTCTTGACCCTGATCTCTCTTTTGACGAACATATCAAGACTGTTTCAAGGACAGCTTTTTTCCATCTACGTAACATTGCAAAAATCAGAAATTTTCTGTCCAAAAATGATGCAGAAAAATTTATCCATGCATTTGTTACTTCTAAGTTAGACTACTGCAATGCTCTACTTTCCGGCTACCCGGATAAAGCACAAAATAAACTTCAGTTAGTGCTAAATACGGCTGCTAGAATCTTGACTAGAACCAAGAAATTTGATCATATTACTCCAGTGCTAGCTTCCCTACACTGGCTTCCTGTTAAGGCAAGGGCTGATTTCAAGGTTTTACTGTTAACCTATAAAGCGTTACATGGGCTTGCTCCTACCTATCTTTCCGAGTTGGTCCTGCCGTACATACCTACACGTACGCTACGGTCACAAGACGCGGCCTCCTAATTGTCCCTAGAATTTCTAAGCAAACAGCTGGAGGCAGGGCTTTCTCCTATAGATCTCAATTTTTATGGAACGGTCTGCCTACCCATGTGAGAGACGCAGACTCGGTCTCAACCTTTAAGTCTTTACTGAAGACTTATCTCTTCAGTAGGTCATATGATTGAGTGTAGTCTGGCCCAGGAGTGTGAAGGTGAACGGAAAGGCTCTGGAGCAACGAACCGCCCTTGCTGTCTCTGCCTGGCCGGTTCCCCTCTCTCCACTGGGATTCTCTGCCTCTAACCCTATTAGAGGGGCTGAGTCACTGGCTTACTGGTGCTCTTTCATGCCGTCCCCAGTAGGGGTGCGTCACTTGAGTGGGTTGAGTTACTGACGTGATCTTTCTGTCTGGGTTGGCGCCCCCCCTTGGTTTGTGCTGTGGTGGAGATCTTTTTGGGCTATACTCGGCCTTGTCTCAGGATTGTAAGTTGGTGGTTGAAGATATCCCTCTAGTGGCGCGGGGGCTGTGCTTTGGCAAAGTGGGTGGGGTTATATCCTTCCTGTTTGGCCCTGTCCGGGGGTATCATCGGATGGGGCCACAGTGTCTCCTGACCCTTCCTGTCTCAGCCTCCAGTATTTATGCTGCAGTAGTTTATGTGTCGGGGGGCTAGGGTCAGTTGGTTATATCTGGAGTACCTCTCCTGTCTTATCCAGTGTCCTGTGTGAATTTAAGTATGCTCTCTCTAATTCTCTCCTTCTCTCTTTCTTTCTCTCTCTCGGAGAACCTGAGCCCTAGGACCATACGTCAGGACTACCGGGCATGATGACTCCTTGCTGTCCCCAGTCCACCTGGCCTTGCTGCTGTTCCAGTTTCAACTGTTCGGCCTGCGGTTATGGAACCCCTACCTGTCCCAGACCTGCTGCTTTCAACTCTTAATGATCGGCTATGAAAAGCCAACCTACATTTATTCCTGATTCTTATTTGACCATGCTTGTCACTTATGAACATTTTGAACATCTTAGCCATGTTCTGTTATAATCTCCACCCGGCACAGCCAGAAGAGGACTGGCCACCCCTCATAGCCTGGTTCCTCTCTAACTCCTTTCTAGGGAGTTTTTCCTAGCCACCGTGCTTCTACACCTGCATTGCTTGCTGTTTGGGGTTTTAGGCTGGGTTTCTGTACAGCACTTCGAGATATTAGCTGATGTACGAAGGGCTATATAAAATAAACTTGATTTGATTTGAACGGGAGATGAGAGAGGGGGAGAGAGGTACTGACTCAGTGAAAGGGAGATGAGCGAGTGGGAGAGAGGTACTGACTCAGTGAAAGAGAGAGGAGAGTGGGAGAGAGGTACTGACTCAGTGAAAGGGAGAGGAGAGAGGGGGAGAGAGGTACTGACTCAGTGAAAGGGAGAGGAGAGAGGGGGAGAGAGGTACTGACTCAGTGAAAGGGAGATGAGCGAGTGGGAGAGAGGTACTGACTCAGTGAAAGGGAGATGAGCGAGTGGGAGAGAGGTACTGACTCAGTGAAAGAGAGAGGAGAGAGTGGGAGAGAGGTACTGACTCAGTGAAAGGGAGAGGAGAGAGGGGGAGAGAGGTACTGACTCAGTGAGGTCGTCAATGATCTTCTGTTTCTCGTTGATGTCGTCTCGGAGACGACCCAGCTGCTTGTGGTGCGTCTCACGGTGAGCCTCCATCTGTTGCTCTGGAGCCCTCTGAGACAGGGAGAAAGACAGGGGAAAACACACACTCACATTACCAATAAGTCTCTGTGATAAACGGGATCCTCCCCACCCCACAGTCTGTAACCAGGTTACCTTGACATCAGCAGACTCCTCAACGTCTGTCTGATTCTCTCCCTTTGTCCCTGCTGACATGCTCTCTGAAACACAGACACACACACACACACACATTGCATTTTAGTGTACGCCAAAGCTGGTCATTTCAACCTGAGGTGTCATGCCCCTAAGTGGCACAGGGGCACAGGGGCACAGGAGCACAGGGGCACAGGAGCACAGGGGCACAGGGGCACAGGAACACAGGGGCACAGGGGCACAGGAGCACAGGGGCACAGGAGCACAGGGGCAAAGGAGCACGTGCCACCTCAGATTTGTCATTTTTTATAAAAAATTGAATATAAATGGTTTTTGAAGTTGGCTTTAGCTAGCCCAGATAGGTTCCCAAACTCATAACTAGATACCCAGAAGCCATTTCAGGATATCAATCAAGTTAGAGTAGCTACCATGTCTAACTATCTTAGCTGGCATAAAAAAAAATGCAGAGTTGTTTTTGAGTGTTATAGTGTATTGTTATACCTTGGGCCTGCAGTTTGTCCAGTTCTTCATTCAGAGAGTCAACAGTCTCCTCCAGCTGTCTCTTCTTCTGCTCCACCTTCTGAATGTACTCTGTCAGGGAGCAGATCTTCGCCTCGTGCTGCACACACAATGTTAGTACTAATGTTAGTACCAATGTTAGTACCAATGTTAGTACCAATGGGAATCAACCGCAAAATAACTTCCTCACATTGGCCATCAGTGTAAATTAGCTTTCCACTTCAAATTACTCTCCACAATAAACTGAAGTGTACACTCAGACTTCTATACCCACTGACATTTAGTCTCTCTCTCTCTCTCTCTCTCTCTCTCTCCTCTATCTCTCTCTCTCTCTCTCTCTCTCATCTCTCTCTCTCTCTCTCTCTCTCTCTCTCTCTCTCTCTCTCTCTCTCTCTCTCTCTCTCTCTCCCTCTCTCTCTCTCTCTCTCTCTCTCTCTCTCTCTCTCTCTCTCTCTCTCTCTCTCTCTCTCTCTCTCTCTCTCTCTCCTCTCTCTCTCTCTCTCTCTCTCTCTCTCTCTCTCTCTCTCTCTCTCTCTCTCTCTCTCTCTCTCTCTCTCTCTCTCTCTCTCTCTCTCTCTCTCTCTCTCTCTCTCTCTCTCTCTCTCTCTCTCTCTCTCTCTCTCTCTCTCTCTCTCATAGTATCCACTTGCCCTACCCCTTGTGCATACTAAAATGTACTGTTGGTAATCATATTCGGTCACCTGTGAGATGAGTAGTTGGCAAGAGGACAGCTCTCTTCCAGTCTCCTTCATCTTCCTATGACACTCCATCTGTAGGTTCTCTAGCTGCCTACAGCGTTTCACCATGGACTTGACCTCTGACTTAATCTTACTGATGTAGAGACGAGCTACTGTAAACTCCTCCTCGATAGCCCCCGTTATCTCCATCGGCTAGGAGGGGAGGAGAGGGAAAGATTACAATTTTCATTGATGCAATATGTTCCTGTATGTTCGCATTGGCAACATATATGGCTACACTCTCCATGCCAATAATGACCTTTTTGAATTTGAGAGACAGAGAGTGGGGACAGAGAAAAAAAAAGAGAGAGCTGGAGAGAACGAGAGAGAGAGCATCCATCTCTCTCTCTCTCTCTCTCTCTCTCTCTCTCTCTCTCTCTCTCTCTCTCTCTCTCTCTCTCTCTCTCTCTCTCTCTCTCTCTCTCTCTCTCTCTCTTTCAATTCAATTAAATTTCTATTTAAGGGTTTTATTGGCATGGAAAACATATGTTAACATTGCCAAAGCAAGTGAAATAGATAATAAACAAAAGTGAAATAAACAATCAAAAATGAACAGTAAACATTATACTCACAGAAGTTCCAAAAGTATAAAGACATTTCAAATGTTATATTATGTATATATTCAGTGTTATAACGATTTGCTTTTGAATTCTTTGTGGATCTGTGTAATCTGAGGGAAATATGTGTCTCTAATATGGTCATACATTTGGGCTGGAGGTTGGGAAGTGCAGCTCAGTTTCCACCTCATTTTGTGGGCAGTGTCCACGTCTTCTCTTGAGAGCCAGGTCTGCCTTTTTCAATAGCAAGGCAATGCTCACTGAGTCTGTACATAGTCAACGCTTTCCTTAAGTTTGGGTCAGTCACAGAGGTCGGGTATCATCAAACAGTAGACATTTGACATCAGATTCTAGTAGGGTGAGGCCGTGTGCTGCAGACTGTTCTAGTGCCCCCCCAATTCATTGATATACATGTTGAAGAGGGTGGGGCTTAAGCTGCATCCCTGTCTCATCCCACGGCCCTGTGGAAAGCATAACATGTATAACATGTAACATGTATTAACATGTAACATGTATTACAACATGTAACATGTATAACATGTAACATGAATTTAAATATGTTGTATGTTTTTCCTCCAACACCACTTTCCATCAGTTTGTATAGCAGACCCTCATGCCAAATTAAGTCTAAAGCTTTTTTGAAATCCACAAAGCATGAGGTAGACTTTGCCTTTCTTTCGTTTTTATTGTTTGTCAATTAGGGTGTGCAGGGTGAATACGTGGTCTGTTGTACGGTAAAAAGCCAATTTGACATTTGCCCAGTACATTGTTTTAACTGAGGAAAATAACTAGTCCGCTGTTAATGATAATGCAGAGGATTTACCCAAGGTTGCTATTGACGTCAAATTTGTCTCCACTTTTGTGGATTGGGGTGATCAGTCCTTGGTTCCTGTCACAGATCCCTCCGGAACTTTCATTACGCCACACCTGTCCCCTATTCCCATTGATTAGTACTTGTAGAAGAGTGCCCTTTGGTTTCCACTTGGGGGGGGGGGGGGGGGGGTCGATTTTTGTTGATTATTGTTGCGTGTGAGTACCTGTGCTGTGTGTTTT
The DNA here is from genome assembly GCF_029448725.1 of Salvelinus fontinalis. Classification (NCBI taxonomy): domain Eukaryota; kingdom Metazoa; phylum Chordata; class Actinopteri; order Salmoniformes; family Salmonidae; genus Salvelinus; species Salvelinus fontinalis. Next base: position 77,788,955 of record NC_074667.1, on the reverse strand, counting down.
GGCTTTCGTGCCCTTGTGGATTGTGCAGCTGATTACGGGTCTCATCCCGTGTGTTAATCATCGTGCGCTGGTGTTATTTATTCGAGGTACTCCTCGCTCTTTTGTTTTGGGTTTCAACCCTGTGTTTTTGTGTACGTGTTTGTTTGGTCTTCGTCCCCGTATCTTTACGCGGCACGCCGTAATTTGAGTTTAATAAAAAAAAACTATTACGCATTCCTGTGTCTGTCTCCCGATCCTTCATATCATAGTGAATAATCGACCATTAAGGGAGACAGCGGGTATGGCCCATCCGACGACGCTGCGACCGGTCCGTCCGATGCCACCGCAACTTCGGCAACTGCATCGCTCTTTTGTTTGCGTTTTTGTGTACGTGTTTGTTTCGTCTTCGTCCCCGTGCTTTTACACGGCACGCCGTAATTTGGGGCTTAATAAAAAAAAATATTACTCATTCCTGCGCTTGTCTCCCGAATCTCATCATACCAGTGTGACAGTTCCAAATATTGGGGAAGATGCCAGTGCTAAGGAAGATGTTAAAGACTTTAGCCAATTGGAATTTGTGGTCTGTATATTTTATAATTTCATTGAGGATACCATCATAGGCCTTTCTGGGTTGGAGGGTTTGTATTTTGTCCTGTAGTTCATTCAATGTAATTGGATAATCCAGTAGGTTCTTGTAGTCTTTAATAGTTGATTCAAAGATGTGTATTTGATTTGAATTGAATTGAGAGAGAGAACAGACGAGCAGATGAGCTCCCGCATTTTTCAGCATGTTTTTACAAAAATAAAAGGTTTTGGCAAGTACATATACAGGATACTACCCTCCACAACATAACCTTCACTCCAAATCAAATCTCCAAACCTACAACATGATTTTGGACAAAATTACCTGGAAATAATCCTACTTCCAAAGATTCTTATTTCCAAGCTATATAGCAAATGCTCTGACAAACAAACAACAGAAACCTGAAAACACCACCCAACCTGGAACTGAGTGAGTAATGTTTATACTGAAGATACTTTTATAGCTAAGTAGAAAAATAGATTATAATTATATATATTACTTGATAAGGACTGAATGCTAAGTTAAGGCTACCAAGCTTGCTAGGACAGAACAGATCTAACAGCAACTTCAATTAGCACTGAGGTGTGAAGTGAGAGGTGTCAAAGCCATTGAGCCCAACAATGGCAGGAGAGTTTCACAGCCTCCCCCCCCCCAAATGCAGAGGCCTTTGAAGCCCCCTCCCTCTGTTCAGAGGTCATTACGATACAGCACCCTCTGGATGTCAAAAATGAGGCAAAGTCTACCTGTCCCTTCGATGTGGATGTGTGCTGTTTCCTGAAGCCCAAGATAATCTCCTTTGTTTGGTTGACGTTGAGTGAGAGGTTGTTTTCCTGACACCACACTCCGAGTGCCCTCACCTCCTCCCTGTAGGCTGTCTCGTCATTGTTGGTGATCAAGCCCGCTACTGTTGTGTCGTCTGCAAACTTGATGATTGAGTTGGAGTTGTGCATGGCCACACAGTCGTGGGTGAACAGGGAGTACAGGAGGGGGCTGAGCATGCACCTTTGTGGGGCCCCAGTGTTGAGGGTCAGCAAAGTGGATATGTTGTTTCCTACTTTCACCACCTGGGGGCGGCCCATCAGAAAGTCCAGGACCCAATTGCACAGGGCAGGGTTGGGACCCAGGGCCTCCAGCTTGATGATGATCTTGGAGGGTACTATGGTGTTGAATGCTGAGCTCTAGTCAATGAACAGCATTCTTACATATGTATTCCTCTTGTCCAGATGGGATAGAGCAGTGTGTAGTGTGATGGCGATTGCATTGTCTGTGGACCTGTTGGGGCGGTATGCAAACTGAAGTGGGTCTAGGGTGGCCGGTAAGGTGGAGGTGATATGATCCTTGACTAGTCTCTCAAAGCACTTCATGATGACAGAAGTGAGTGTTACAGGGCGGTAGTCATTTAGTTCAGTTATCTTTGCTTTATTGTGTACCAGAACAATGGTGGCCATCTCAAAGCATGTGGGGACAGCAGACTGGGATATGGAGCGATTGGTCTGGTCTATGCATGTTCTGAGGAAGCGGCTAGGGATCCCGTCTGGGCCAGCAGCCTTGCGAGGGTTAACAGGTTTAAATGTTTTACTTACGTCGGCCACGGAGAAGGAGGGAGGTGTGCAGTCCTTGTTAGCGGGCCGCGAGAATGACACTGTATTATCCTCAAAGCGGGCAAAGAAGGTGTTTAGTTTGTCTGGAAGCAAGACGTCGGTGTCTGTGACGTGGCTGTTTTTCTTTTTGTAGTCCGTGATTTCCTGTAGACGTAAGTCTTCTGTCTGAGACGCTGAATTGCGACTCCACTTTATCTCTATATTGACGTTTAGCTTGTTTTATTGCCTCGCAGAGAGAATAACTACACTGTTTATATTCAGACGTATTCCCAGACCTCTTTCCATGATTAAATGCAGTGGTTTGCACTTTCAGTTTTGTGTGAATGTTGCCATCCATCCACGGTTTCTGGTTAGGGTAGGTTTTAATAGTCACAGTGGGTACAAGATCTCCAATGCTCTTCGTTATAAACTCACTCACCGAGTCAGCGGATAGATCGATGTTGTTTTCTGAGGCTGACCAGAACATATCCCAGTCCACAATTTCAAAACAATCTTGAAGCGTGGATTCCGATTAGTCAGACCAGCGTTAAATGGTTCTAGTCACTGGTACATCCTGTTTGAGTTTCTGCCTATAAGGCAGTAGGATCAAGATGGGGTCACGGTCGGATTTGCCGAAGGGGGAGGGCTTTGTTTACATCGCAGAAGTTAGAGTAACAGTGATCAAGTGTATTACCCCTGCGAGTACTGCAATCAATATGCTGATAAAATTTAGGTAGCCTTGGTCTCAAATTTGCTTTGTTAGAATCCCCAGCTACAATAAATGCAACCTCAGGATATATGGTTTCCAGTTTACATAGAGTCCAGTGGAGTTCCTTGAGGGCCGTCTTGGTGTCTGCTTGAGGTGGAATGTACACAGCTGTGACGATAGCTGACGGAAATTCTCTTCGGAGGTAATATGGCCGGAATTTGATTGTAAGGAATTCTAGGTCGGGAGTGCAGAAGGACTTGAGTTCCTGTATGTTGTTATGATTACACCATGAGTCGTTAATCATGAAGCATACATCCCCCCCCCTTAATTTCTCCCAGAGAGGTGTTTATCTCTGTTGGCGCGATGCATGGAGAAGCCCGAAGGCTGAACCGATTCTGACAACATATCCCGAGAGAGCCATGTTTCCGTGAAACAGAGAATGTTACAATCTCTGATGTCTCTCTGGAAGGAAACCCATGCTCAAATTTCATCTACCTTTTTATCAAGAGACATGGGCGAGTAATATACTCATAATCGGTGGGCGATGTGCACATCTACGGAGCCTGACCAGGAGGCAGCTCCGTCTGCCCATTCTGCGGCGCTGTTGTTTTGGATCGGCTTCTGGGATTAGATCCATTGTTCTGGGTGGTGGTCCAAACAGAGGATCCTCTTCGGGAAAGTCGTATTCCTGTTCGTAATGTTGGTAAGTTGACGTCACTCTTATATCCAATAGTTCTTCCCGGTTGTATGTAATAAGACTTAAGATTTCCTGGGGTAACAATCTAAGAAATAATACATAAAAAAACGAAATACTTCCTGGGGAAGTAAGGACTCGAAGCGAGGTGACCATCTCTGTTGGCGCCATTTTTCCATCATTGAATGAACTACAGGACAAAATATAACCAAAAAACACCTGAGGTGTTCATGGTATCCTCAATGAAATTATAAAATATACAGATCACAAATTCCAATTGGCTATACTTAAACTCTTTAACATCATCCTTAACTCTGGCATCTTCCCCAATATTTGGAACAAGGACTGATCACCCCAATCCTCAAAAGTGGAGACAAATTTGACCCCAATAACTACTGTGGGATATGCATTAAAAACAGCAACCTTGGGAAAATCCTCTGCATTATTATTTACAGCAGACTCGTACATTTCCTCAATGAAAACAATGTACTGAGCAAATGTCAAAATTTTACAGTACGACAAACCACGTATTCACCCTACACACCCTAATTGACAAACAAACCAAAACAAAGGAAAAGTCTTCTCATGCTTTGTTGATTTCAAAAAAGCTTTTGACTCAATTTGGCATGAGGATCTGCTATACAAATTGATGGAAAGTGGTGTGGATGGAAAAACATACGACATTATAAAATCCATGTACAAATGTGTGGTTAAAACTGGCAAAAAAACACACAAAAAGGTCCAGTTTCCAGGACCACAAATACAAATTCCATCTAGACACCATTGCCCTAGAGCACACAAAAAACTAAACATACCTTAGCCTAAACATCAGCACCACAAGTAACTTCCACACAGCTGTGAACGGCCTTCTATGCCATCAAAAGGAACATTAAATTTGACATACCAATTAGGATCTGGCTAAAAATACTTGAATCAGTTATAGAACCCATTGCCCTTAATGGTTTTTGAGGTCTGGGGTCCACTCACCAAACTAGAATTTACAAAATGAGACAAACACCAAATTGAGGCTGCATGCAAAATTCTGCACAAATATCCTTAGTGTACAACGTAAAACACCAAATAATGCATGCAGAGCAGAATTAGGCCGATACCCACTAATGATCAAAATCCAGAAAAGAGCCGTTAAATTCTACAACCACCTAAAAGGAAGCGATTCCCAAACCTTCCATAACAAAGCCACAGCCTACAGAGAGATGAACTTGGGGAAGAGTCCCCTAAGCAAGCTGGTCCTGGGGCTCAATTCACAAACACAAACAGATCCCACAGAGCCCCAGGACAGCAGCACAATTAGACCCAACCAAATCATGAGAAAACAAAAAGATAATTACTTGACACATTGGAAAGAATTAACAAAGAATCAGAGCAAACTAGAATGCTATTTGGCCCTAAACAGAGAGTACACAGTGGCAGAATACCTGACCACTGTGACTGACCCAAACTTAAGGAAAGCTTTGACTATGTACAGACTCAGTGAGCATAGCCTTGCTATTGAGAAAGGCCGTCGTAGGCAGACCTGGCTCTCAAGAGAAGCAGGCTATGTGCACACTGCCCACAAAATGAGGTGGAATCTGAGCTGCACTTCCTAACCTCCTGCCCAATGTACGACCATATTAGAGACACATATTTCCCTCAGATTACACAAGACACACAAAGAATTAAAAAACAAACCCAATTTTGATAAACTCCCATATCTATTGGGTGAAATACCACAGTCCACAATCACAGCAGTAACATTTGTGACCTGTTTCCACAAGAAAACATCAACCACTGAAGAACAAACACCATTGTAAATACAACCCATATTTATGCTTATTTAATTTCCCTTTTGCACTTTAGCTATTTGCACATCGTTACACCACCGTATACAGAAATAATATGACATTTGAAATTTCTTTATTCTTTTGGAACTTTTGTTAGGTAATGTTTACTGTAGATTTTAATAGTTTATTTCACTTTTGTATATTATCTCCTTCACTTGCTTTGGCAATGTTAACATATGTTTCCTATGCCAATAAAGCCCTTAAATTGACATTGAATTATTGAACTGAGAGAGAGGCAGAGAGAGGGAGAGAAAAGGGGGAGGGATAGGTAAAACATTTGTAAAAACACGTCTATTATGTAGCAGATGACGAAACGAAGCGCGACGGAGAGTGCAAACACATCAATAACAATCTAAATATGATAACAGTGTTGTTATTGACAGAGAACTCTGCTCTCTCTCTCTCTGACATCTGGTTTGATGTTCTTCCGCTGACGGCCTTTGAAAACGAACCTTCAAAGTAATGTTTTTCTAACTAGAAAAAGATGAAGTCATGTGTTGAATAAGAGTCTGATCTGTTTTGACTTTCAGATCATAATGAAATAGAGACATGGACAGGGGAACTATCCTCCACCTCCAGTCTTCTAGGAGAGGGTTTCCCAGAATACAGCTCTCCTACATCAGCATCATAGATCAGCAGTGCTACTCTTTTTGATTATGGGCGTACATGCCGTAACCTTGGTGACAGCAGACGTACCAGTTTGACGTTCTTGTTGTTAAAGTAAAAGTAAAGTATTACGTTTCAAGAATCAACGGTCAAGTACTAACAGTTAATTGAAGTCAGAAGTCATCTGTTTACAGCTAAAGTACGGTACTGACCAGTTTGATGTCCTTGTTGCCCACGATGGCGCTGAACTCAGAAAGATCCCTCATCAGGCCGTTGAGAACCTCAGCGATGCGTTTCCTCTGATGACCACTCACTTCCTGTAGACGACACAACTCCGCCTCAATACGCATCAGGTGGGCCTGGGGGGAAAGAAGAAGAAGACATTATTAGTATTTTTCATTTCTCCCAAACCCCCACATACAGACACCCACCAAAGAACTAAAGGAGGGGAGGGAGGGAGCACAGAGGGAGCACAGAGGGAGCAGAGAGGGAGCAGAGAGGGAGCACAAAGGGAGCAGAGAGGGAGCACAGAGAGAGCAGAGAGGGAGCACAGAGAGAGCAGAGAGGGAGCAGAGAGAGAGCAGAGAGGGAGCAGAGAGGGAGCAGAGAGGGAGCAGAGAGGGAGCACAGAGAGAGCAGAGAGGGAGCAGAGAGGGAGCAGAGAGGGAGAAGAGAGGGAGCACAGAGAGAGCAGAGAGGGAGCAGAGAGGGAGCAGAGAGGGAGCACAGAGGGAGCACAGAGGGAGCAGAGAGGGAGCAGAGAGGGAGCACAGGGGGAGCACAGGGGGAGCACAGGGGGAGCACAGGGGGAGCACAGACAGCTACCATAGAATGACCAATAGATGGATGGCTGGATGGATGGACGGACGGACGGACGGACGAACGAACGGATGGATGAACGGATGGATTGATGAACAGATGGATGGATGGATGGACTTTAGAGGTATAGCCTACCATTTTCTTGGCCAGTTCCTCAGCTAGTAGTTTGTTCTGCAGACTCTTGTCCTCTACCTCCTGGCTCTTCTGATCGTAGTTAACAGCCAGCTCCTCCAAGGCCTGCAGAACCTCCCTGACCTCCGCCTTGGCAACCTCACTCTCCATCTGCAGCCTGCCAAGGTCCCCAGACACCTTCTCACTGTCCCCACGGGACAAGGCAAGGAGCTGGGAGAGAAACAGAGAAACAGAGAAACAGACAGCACCGTCAGATAAAACCCAGCTCCCCAGACACCTTCTCACTGTCCCCACGGGACAAGGCAAGGAGCTGTGTAGTTTTTTTTTTCTTGTGTTCTTTTTCTTTGTGTTCTTGAACGTATCCCTGTCTCTTGTGTTCTGGAACGTAGCCCTGTTTCTTTGTGTTCTGGAACGTAGCCCTGCTTCTTTGTGTTCTGGAACGTAGCCCTGTTTCTTTGTGTTCTGGAACGTAGCCCTGCTTCTTTGTGTTCTGGAACGTAGCCCTGTTTCTTTGTGTTCTGGGACGTAGCCCTGTCTTTCATTTTTGTTTATTGATTTCACCTGTTTTTGTTTCTCACCTGGTCTCATCAGCTCCCTATTTAGTTCAGATCTTTCTGTTTGTATGGTTTTGAGGTATTGTTTGTTTTTGACTGCCTACCTGTGTTTGACCATTGCCTGCGACCACGATTCGTGGCTTTTGCAAAGGCTTATAAACATCTGCCGCACACTGCGTGTGAATCTACTCCTTTTTCTCCCAGAGTATTCATTACAACCTGGGAGAGTGTCGGGTTGTGAATATCATTAATGTGTTTGTTATTTTATAAAATAATGACATACCACGTTTAATTATTACGCAATTAAATGAATCATATAACAATTAATTAAGTAGTAATCTGGGGCACCACAAAGTGATTTAATGAGTTACTATCTCCCGACTAAACTCTAAAGATATAAAAACATCTCTTACATCAGTCACAGTCAATTCATTCATTCTTATTTACCTACCAGTCTCATTATGAATGTTGCAAAAAATTATTGGATATCTGCACGAACCCCCTCATAAATTATGCATCAGCGATATACACATTGGTTTAATTATTTATTTACTAACTAACTAAATAATCAAACAGAATTACATAAACACACAAACAGGATAGCTTACACATTGATTACTACGCAATGAAAAGTCCCTAGTGGACTAAACCGTTATGACGGCTTGTTACACAAAATGGCGGACTCGAGAAAGAAAGGGAGAGACAAAGGAATTCCACTATCGTACAGCTGATAACTATGCTCATGGAAATGCAAATACTTTGCACATGAACGGCTGCTCATTCGAAAGAATTGCAATGTACATATTTACATGTGTATGTCTTTGCTGTCTCTGTTGAAAACACTCGATCCATCTACGGGGAATAATTCAACAGAAAGTCTCTGGTCTTGTAAATCTCTGGTTGTCTACCAGAGGTCACTTTGTCCTTTGTAGCTGTACCTTCTCTGTCTCGGAGTGTCTGTTAAACCGGTTCTTCCAGAGGAAGTGTTCGTTAAAATGGATCTTTCAGAGTACCACCCGGTGGTTCTCTGTAGAGTTTACTAGACTAGAGTACTTAAACAGCTGAATGTTCCTGTTTAGTCTTCTTCTTCGAGGGAGAGTTTCAGAGTTTCAGAGTTTCTAACCATTTCATACCTTTCAGATCTAACACTGTCGGTCACGCTGGTCTAATGTAGAGCTAGAACCAATTTATACGCCCGTAGAAACCCGACAATGTACTGGTCTCTAGAGATTTAAATTCCTATAATTTCAACGTGCAGCCACGCTCCATGTTTTTTCTGGTCTGCTAGAATCTAATCATTCATGACGTCCGGTTCAACACCGTCCACCTGCTTGGTCTAATATGTTAATTCTTCACGAGGAGTTTTATGTACGACTACATAATATCTGTGCTCACGTGGGCGTGGTCACTTACTGGGTATAACTTTAATATGATTTTTTTTTACTAATTTAGAAGGCTAACATCACATTTCATCTTCTCACAAATAGTTTCATATTTAATCCTATAAATTCCTCAACATTTAGAAGTAAACCTGACAACTGGGAAATGTTTTCAGAGATACAGTTATGTTTTTCTACAGTCTTTAATGACATCAAAAAATCGTAATGAATTCCACAGGATTGTTCTTTAAATGGGGCTGCAGGGTAGCCTAGTGGTTAGAGCGTTGGACTAGTAACCGAAAGGTTGCAAGTTTGAATCCCCGAGCTGACAAAGTACAAATCTGTCGTTCTACCCCTGAAAAAGACAGTTAACCCACTGTTCCTAGACCGTCATTGAAAATAAGAATTTGTTCTTACTGACTTGCCTAGTTAAATAAAGGTTAAAAAAAGTACCCACAGACCATTCCAAATGTTTGGATTACAGAAATATTGTTTCCTTATCCAATCTTGGATGTCACAGTACTACAAAATCTCTCTCTGTTGTAACAAAGGGATTCTTAACTTCCAATTCTGCAGAGTGGAACAGAGAGCGTTCCTGCAGGTATTTACAACCGTCATAAAATGGCCAGAGAGAGAGAGAGAGAGAGAGAGAGAGAGAGAGAGAGAGAGAGAGAGAGAGAGAGAGAGAGAGAGACCTTGGTTGGTCTGTCCCCAACTAAGGAGGTCCTACAGCAGCACCTAGATCTTCTGCACATATTCTGCCAGACCTGGGCTCTGACAGTAAATCTCAGTATGACCAAAATAATGATGTTCCAAAAAAGGTCCAGTTGCCAGGACCACAAATACAAATTCCATCTAGACACCGTTGCCCTAGAGCACACAAAAAAACTATACACACCGTGGCCTAAACATCAGCGCCACAAGTAACTTCCACAAAGCTGTGAACGATCTCAGAGACAAGGCAAGAAGGACATTCTATGCCATCAAAATGAACATAAAATTTGAAATACCAATTAGGATCTGGCAAAAAAATACTTGAATCAGTTATAGAACCCATTGTCCTTTATGGTTGAGGTCTGGGTTCCGCTCACCAACCAAGAATTCACAAAATGGGACAAACACAAAATTGAGACTCTGCATGCAGAATTCTGCTAGAAATATCGTCTGTGTACAACGTAGAACACCAAATAATGCACGCAGAGCAGAATTAGGCCGATACCCTCAAATGATCAAAATCTAGAAAAGAGACGTTAAATTCTACAACCACCTCAAAGGAAGCGATTCCCAAACCTTCCATAACAAAGCCATCACCTTCAGAGAGATGAACTTGGAGAAGAGTCCCCTAAGCAAGCTGATCCTGGGGCTCTGTTCACAAACACAAACAGACCCCACAGAGCCCCAGGACAGCAACACAATTAGACCCAACCAAATCATGAAAAAACAAAAAGATAATTACTTGACACATTGGAAAGAATTAACAAAAAATGAAAGCAAACTAGAATGCTATTTGGCCCTAAACAGAGAGTACAGAGTGGCAGAATACCTGACCACTGTGACTGACTCAAACTTAAGAAAAGCTTTGACTATGTACAGACTCAGTGAGCATAGCCTTGCTATTGAGAAAGGTCGCCGTTCAAGAGAAGCAGGCTATGTGCACACTGCCCACAAAATGAGATGGAAACTGAGCTGCACTTCCTAACCTAATGCCTAATGTATGACCATATTAGAGACACATATTTCCCTCAGATTACACAGACCCACAAAGAATTCGAAAACAAACCCGATTTTGATAAACCCCCATATATACTGGGAGAAATACCACAGTGTGCCATCTCAGTAGCATGATTTGTGACCTGTTGCCACAAGTAAAGGTCAACCACTGAACAAACAAACACCATTGTAAATACAATCCATATTTATGCTTATTTATGTTCCCTTTTGTACTTTAACCATTTGTACATTGTTACAACACTGTATATATACATACTATGACAATTGTAATGTCTTTATTCTTTTGGAACTTCTGTGAGTGTAATGTTTACTGTTCATTTTTATATATATATATATATATATATATATATATATATATATATATATAAAAATGAACAGTAAAAAAAGTGTAATGTTTACTGTTCATTTTTATATATATATATATATATATATATATATATATATATATAAAAATGAACAGTAAACATTACACTCACAGAGTATATATATATAAAGGGAGATAGAGAGAGGGGGAGAGAGAGAGAGGGGGAGGAAGATAGAGAGAGAAATATATATATAGAGAGAGGGAGATATATAGATAGAGTAAGATAGAGAGAGAGAGGGAGATATATAGATAGAGTAAGATAGATTGGGTAAAAGAGGAAATAAAGAAAGTCTTCTACTGTACCTTTTCCTCTGGGGGGCTTGAGGAAGATAGAGGAAGATACTGTAGAGAGATAGAGGGAGATAGAGAGATAGAGGAAGATACTGTAGAGAGATAGAGGAAGATACTGTAGAGAGATAGAGGAAGGTAGAGAGATAGAGGAAGATACTGTAGAGAGATAGAGGAAGGTAGAGAGATAGAGGAAGATACTGTAGAGAGATAGAGGAAGATACTGCAAAGAGATAGAGGAAGATAGCGAGATAGAGGAAGATACTGCAGAGAGTTAGAGGAAGATAGAGAGATAGAGGAAGATACTGCAGAGAGATAGAGGAAGATACTGCAGAGAGATAGAGGAAGATAGATGAGGAAATAAAGATAATGTCTTCTACCTCTTCCTGGTCCAGCATCTGTTCCTTAAGCTTCTCTACCAGCTGACTCTGCTGGTTGATCTCATCGTCCTGTGTAGACACACACACACACACACACACACACACACACACACACACACACACACACACACACACACACACACACACACACACACACACACACACACACACACACACACACACACACACACACACACACAAAACAGTTATGTTGTACAGAGCCTTATGGGTAAAATTGTTCATCATGCATCTCCATCAGAGACAAACACCCTCCATTTATGTCACATCAAACACAAACTTCACGAGCACGTTTCCTTGTGTGTCTGAACCCTGACCTTGTCATCCAGCTGTTTGTAGAGTTTGCGTATTTCCTCCTCGTACTTCTGTCTCTCCTCCTCTGAAATCCTGATCACTATGGAAGAGGAACTGTCTTCACTGGGAAGTCGACTCAGACTGGAAGAGGAACTATATTCTCTGGGAAGTCGACCCAGGCTATCTTCTCTGGGTATCAGACACTCGACCGGCACAGCCCCGGGACTCAACAGATCCAGCTCAGGAACATCTTCACCTGGTGGGGGTCAATGGATCATGAGGAGGACAGACCACATTGGGGGAGAATATACTGTGTGTGGGATGTGTGTGTGTGGGATGTGTGTGTGTGTGTGTGTGTGTGTGTGTGTGTGTGTGCGTGTGTGTGTGTGTGTGTGTGTATATGTGTGTGTGTGTGTGTGTATATGTGTGTGTGTGTGTGTGTGTGTGTGTGTGTGTGTGTGTGTGTGTGTGTGTGTGTGTGTGTGTGTGTGTGTGTGTGTGTGTGTGTGTGTCTATAACATTAATGTGTGTGTTCTCCTCACAGACTAGCCCATTGAGAGTAATGAATGCTATTAGGTCTGCTCTGTGGATTACTGACAGGTCTGCTCTGGGGATTACTAAAATATAAGAATGCATAAAACTCTATTTTCGGCTAGCGTTATGGCAGCGCAAGTGTCAAACGCACGTTCGTTGTCCATTTTGACCTGTTAAAGCCAGCGCTGTGCTATTTTCAAACTGTTGCGCAATGATTGGTAATTTACCCATTTTTTCCCCCTGTGCATCAGCTCGCTTGCGCTTAGATGGGAGGGTTGGAAATATCTGAGGTGTTTCCTTAACAACGGGATCCAAAGTGCTAATTTCAGGCAGCACAGGTAGGGATATTTAAGACCAACCAAAAGCTGGTTTAGGAGGTAATGCAGTTGATTATGGCGTGAATTCTGACAGAGGAAACGTAGCCTTTTCAGTTGTGGAACACAAGAGATGTGCTTTTGTTGCCTGTATACTTAGACTGTGTCTTTTGCTGCCTGTGTACTTAGACTGTGTCTTTTGTTGCCTGTATACTTAAACTGTATCTTTTGTTGCCTGTATACTTCCTATTTAGAAACATAACAAACTAAAGGTCCCCCCCCCCCCCCCCCATTTCGCTTCATTTGATTAGAAACCAAGCCAAATCTTAATCACCAAAAGCTTTAATAAAAGATCAAGTCTAAGAGAAGCAAAACGGTGAGCTGACATTCCCATTTTATTCTTATATGCCCACGGGGAGCAATGACGCTGCCTGTAAGTGTATTTAGACAGAGCATATTAAAACAAGTTGTTTTGTTTCGTTTCGTTAAGAACAAGTTGCTCTCTTCTCAGGTTTTATATCAGTGTAAATGCTATGTAGACCTAGCCCCTATATCAGTATGAATGATATGTAGACCTAGCCCCTATATCAGTATGAATGCTATGTAGACCTAGCCCCTATATCAGTGTGAATTCTATGTAGACCTAGCCCCTATATAAGTGTGAATGCTATATAGACCTAGCCCCTATATCAGTGTAAATGCTATGTAGACCTAGCCCCTATATCAGTATGAATGCTATGTAGACCTAGCCCCTATATCAGTGTGAATGCTATGTAGACCTAGCCCCTATATCAGTATGACTGCTATGTAGACCTAGCCCCTAAATCTGTATGAATGCTATGTAGACCAAGCCCCTATATCAGTATGAATGCTATGTAGACCTAGCCCCTATATCAGTATGAATGTTATGTAGACCTAGCCCCTAAATCAGTATGAATGCTATGTAGACCTAGCCCACTATATCAGTATGAATGCTATGAAGACCTACTATGTAGACCTAGCTCCTATATCAGTGTGAATGCTATGTAGTCCTAGCCCCTATATCAGTATGAATGCTATGTAGACCTAGCCCCTATATCAGTGTGAATGCTATGTAAACCTAGCCCCTATATCAGTATGAATGCTATGTAGACCTAGCCCCTATATCAGTATGACTGCTATGTAGACCTAGCCCCTAAATCTGTATGAATGCTATGTAGACCTAGCCCCTATATCAGTATGAATGCTATGTAGACCTAGCCCCTAAATCAGTATGAATGCTATGTAGACCTAGCCCACTATATCAGTATGACTGCTATGTAGACCTACTATGTAGACCTAGCCCCTAAATCAGTGTGAATGCTATGTAGTCCTAGCCCCTATATCAGTATGAATGCTATGTAGACCTAGCCCCTATATCAGTGTGAATGCTATGTAGACCTAGCCCCCTATATCAGTGTGAATGCTATGTAGACCTAGCCCCCTATATCAGTGTGAATGCTATGTAGACCTAGCCCCTATATCAGTGTGAATGCTATGTAGACCTAGCCCCTATATCAGTGTAAATGCTATGTAGACCTAGCCCCTATATCAGTATGAATGCTATGTAGACCTAGCCCCTATATCAGTGTGAATGCTACGTAAACCTAGCCCCTATATCAGTATGAATGCTATGTAGACCTAGCCACTATATCAGTATGAATGCTATGTAGACCTAGCCCCTAAATCTGTATGAATGCTATGTAGACCTAGCCCCTATATCAGTATGAATGTTATGTAGACCTAGCCCCTAAATCAGTATGAATGCTATGTAGACCTAGCCCACTATATCAGTATGAATGCTATGTAGACCTACTATGTAGACCTAGCTCCTATATCAGTATGAATGCTATGTAGTCCTAGCCCCTATATCAGTATGAATGCTATGTAGACCTAGCCCCTATATCAGTATGAATGCTATGTAGACCTAGCCCCTATATCAGTATGAATGCTATGTAGACCTAGCCCCTATATCAGTGTGAATTCTATGTAGACCTAGCCCCTACATAAGTGTGAATGCTATATAGACCTAGCCCCTATATCAGTGTAAATGCTATGTAGACCTAGCCCCTATATCAGTATGAATGCTATGTAGACCTAGCCCCTATATCAGTGTGAATGCTATGTAGACCTAGCCCCTATATCAGTATGACTGCTATGTAGACCTAGCCCCTAAATCTGTATGAATGCTATGTAGAACAAGCCCCTATATCAGTATGAATGCTATGTAGACCTAGCCCCTATATCAGTATGAATGTTATGTAGACCTAGCCCCTAAATCAGTATGAATGCTATGTAGACCTAGCCCACTATATCAGTATGAATGCTATGAAGACCTACTATGTAGACCTAGCTCCTATATCAGTGTGAATGCTATGTAGTCCTAGCCCCTATATCAGTATGAATGCTATGTAGACCTAGCCCCTATATCAGTGTGAATGCTATGTAAACCTAGCCCCTATATCAGTATGAATGCTATGTAGACCTAGCCCCTATATCAGTATGACTGCTATGTAGACCTAGCCCCTAAATCTGTATGAATGCTATGTAGACCTAGCCCCTATATCAGTATGAATGCTATGTAGACCTAGCCCCTAAATCAGTATGAATGCTATGTAGACCTAGCCCACTATATCAGTATGACTGCTATGTAGACCTACTATGTAGACCTAGCCCCTAAATCAGTGTGAATGCTATGTAGTCCTAGCCCCTATATCAGTATGAATGCTATGTAGACCTAGCCCCTATATCAGTGTGAATGCTATGTAGACCTAGCCCCCTATATCAGTGTGAATGCTATGTAGACCTAGCCCCCTATATCAGTGTGAATGCTATGTAGACCTAGCCCCTATATCAGTGTGAATGCTATGTAGACCTAGCCCCTATATCAGTGTAAATGCTATGTAGACCTAGCCCCTATATCAGTATGAATGCTATGTAGACCTAGCCCCTATATCAGTGTGAATGCTACGTAAACCTAGCCCCTATATCAGTATGAATGCTATGTAGACCTAGCCACTATATCAGTATGAATGCTATGTAGACCTAGCCCCTAAATCTGTATGAATGCTATGTAGACCTAGCCCCTATATCAGTATGAATGTTATGTAGACCTAGCCCCTAAATCAGTATGAATGCTATGTAGACCTAGCCCACTATATCAGTATGAATGCTATGTAGACCTACTATGTAGACCTAGCTCCTATATCAGTATGAATGCTATGTAGTCCTAGCCCCTATATCAGTATGAATGCTATGTAGACCTAGCCCCTATATCAGTGTGAATGCTATGTAGACCTAGCCCCTATATCAGTATGAATGCTATGTAGACCTAGCCCCTATATCAGTGTGAATGCTATGTAGACCTAGCCCATATATCAGTGTGAATGCTATGTAGACCTAGCCCCTATATAAGTGTGAATGCTATGTAGACCTAGCCCCTATATCAGTATGAATGCTATGTAGACCTAGCCCCCTATATCAGTATGAAAGCTATGTAGACCTAGCCCCTATATCAGTGTGAATGCTATGTAGACCTAGCCCCCTATATCAGTGTGAATGCTATGTAGACCTAGCCCCTATATCTGTGTGAATGCTATGTAGACCTAGCCCCTATATCAGTGTGAATGCTATGTAGACCTAGCCCCTATATCAGTGTAAATGCTATGTAGACCTAGCCCCTATATCAGTATGAATGCTATGTAGACCTAGCCCCTATATAAGTGTGAATGCTATGTAGACCTAGCCCCCTATATCAGTGTGAATGCTATGTAGACCTAGCCCCCTACATCAGTGTGAATGTTATGTAGACCTAGCCCCCTATATCAGTATGAATGCTATGTAGACCTAGCCCCCTATATCAGTATGAATGCTATGTAGACCTAGCCCCCTATATCAGTATGAATGCTATGTAGACCTAGCCCCTATATCAGTATGAATTCTATGTAGACCTAGCCCCTATATCAGTATGAATGCTATGTAGACCTAGCCCCTATTTCAGTGTAAATGCTATGTAGACCTAGCCCCCTATATCAGTATGAATGCTATGTAGACCTAGCCCCCTATATCAGTATGAATGCTATGTAGACCTAGCCCCTATATCAGTGTGAATGCTATGTAGACCTAGCCCCTATTTCAGTGTAAATGCTATGTAGACCTAGCCCCCTATATCAGTATGAATGCTATGTAGACCTAGCCCCCTATATCAGTGTGAATGCTATGTAGACCTAGCCCCCTATATCAGTGTAAATGCTATGTAGACCTAGCCCCTATATCAGTGTGAATGCTATGTAGACCTAGCCCCTATATCAGTATGAATGCTATGTAGACCTATCCCCTATATCAGTATGAATGCTATGTAGACCTAGCCCCTATATCAGTATGAATGCTATGTAGACCTAGCCCCTATATCAGTATGAATGCTATGTAGACCTAGCCCCTATATCAGTGTGAATGCTAAGTAGACCTAGCCCCCTATATCAGTGTGAATGCTATGTAGACCTAGCCCCTATATCAGTGTGAATGCTATGTAGACCTAGCCCATATATCAGTGTGAATGCTATGTAGACCTAGCCCATATATCAGTATGAATGCTATGTAGACCTAGCCCCTATGTCAGTGTGAATGCTATGTAGACCTAACCCCTATATAAGTGTGAATGCTATGTAGACCTAGCCCCTATATAAGTGTGAATGCTATGTAGACCTAGCCCCTATATCAGTGTAAATGCTATGTAGACCTAGCCCCTATATCAGTATGAATGCTATGTAGACCTAGCCCCTATATCAGTGTGAATGCTATGTAGACCTAACCCCTATATAAGTCTGAATGCTATGTAGACCTAGCCCCTATATCTGTGTGAATGCTATGTAGACCTAGCCCCTATATCAGTGTGAATGCTATGTAGACCTAGCCCCTATATCAGTGTGAATGCTATGTAGACCTAGTGCATGCTCGAGTCTGTGTATGAGTGTGTGTGTGTGAGTGCATGCTCGAGTCTGTGTATGAGTGTGTGTGTATGTGTGCTACTTGACGTGCCTGTTCCGTGGGCGGCCTCCCCGTTCCTCCATTGGTTCAGCTCAGCCTCCAGTCTCTGGACCGTCTCCTTCATCAACCTGTTCTTCTCCTTCTCCTTCCCGTACTTCTTCTTCCACTGTTCTGCTGTCAGCTCCAGGTTCACTGAGGCCTTGTTCCTGATGGTCTTAGCTCTGGGAGAGGAGAGACATAATTCAATCAATTCCACATAGCAATAACAATTATATTTGATTCAAACTTCATTGGTCCCCACAGGGAAATTCGTTGCGCAGCCAGCAGTTTTTAAAATGAATAAAACTCGTTCAAAATCAACAGTATTATTAATAGTTTTCCCCCCCCACGGTTTAATAAAGTCACAGAATGGTTTTGGGTCTTGTAAATTACTAATTGTTTCATTTAGACTGACTCCACAGGGATGTTTGTGCCAGTGGAGGCTCCTCAAAGGAGGAAGGTGTTTGTGCCAGTGGAGGAGGAACGGGAGGACCTCAGAGGAGGAACGGGAGGACCAGTGGAGGCTCCTCAGAGGAGGAAGGTGTTTGACCAGAGGAGGCTCCTCAGAGGAGGAAGGTGTTTGACCAGAGGAGGCTCCTCAGAGGAGGAATGGGAGGACCAGTGGAGGCTCCTCAGAGGAGGAAGGTGTTTGACCAGAGGAGGCTCCTCAGAGGAGGAATGGGAGGACCGGTGGAGGCTCCTCAGAGGAGGAATGGGAGGACCGGTGGAGGCTCCTCAGAGGAGGAACGGGAGGACCGGTGGAGGCTCCTCAGAGGAGGAATGGGAGGACCGGTGGACGCTCCTCAGAGGAGGAATGGGAGGACCGGTGGAGGCTCCTCAGAGGAGGAATGGGAGGACCGGTGGAGGCTCCTCAGAGGAGGAATGGGAGGACCGGTGGAGGCTCCTCAGAGGAGGAAGGTGTTTGACCAGAGGAGGCTCCTCAGAGGAGGAATGGGAGGACTGGTGGAGGCTCCTCAGAGGAGGAATGGGAGGACCAGTGGAGGCTCCTCAGAGGAGGAATGGAAGGACCGGTGGAGGCTCCTCAGAGGAGGAAGGGGAGGACCGGTGGAGGCTCCTCAGAGGAGGAATGGGAGGACCGGTAGAGGCTCCTCAGAGGAGGAACGGGAGGACCGGTGGAGGCTCCTCAGAGGAGGAATGGGAGGACCGGTGGAGGCTCCTCAGAGGAGGAATGGGAGACCCGGTGGAGGCTCCTCAGAGGAGGAACGGGAGGACCAGTGGAGGCTCCTCAGAGGAGGAAGGTGTTTGACCAGAGGAGGCTCCTCAGATGAGGAACGGGAGGACCGGTGGAGGCTCCTCAGAGGAGGAATGGGAGGACCGGTGGAGGCTCCTCAGAGGAGGAACGGGAGGACCAGTGGAGGCTCCTCAGAGGAGGTAGGTGTTTGACCAGAGGAGGCTCCTCAGAGGAGGAACGGGAGGACCGGTGGAGGCTCCTCAGAGGAGGAACGGGAGGACCGGTAGAGGCTCCTCAGAGGAGGAACGGGAGGACCAGTGGAGGCTCCTCAGAGGAGGAACGGGAGAACCGGTGGAGGCTCCTCAGAGTAGGAATGGGTGACTGTGAACAGTCAGGGTATAAACTTAATTGTGGTTTGATGATGATTCAATTCCAGTTGAGAGAAAGTCTTTATATCAGAACACATTTCAGAGGACTGTGTCAGCTCAATGAAGAGAATAATGCAGTGTGTGTGTGTGTGTGTGTGTGTGTGTGTGTGTGTGTGTGTGTGTGTGTGTGTGTGTGTGTGTGTGTGTTTTACCGTTGTCCGAACATGAGTGTGGACTTGGTCTCCTGGTCGTTGTAGCTGGACGGAGAGCAACAGATGAACATGGTGGTCCTACAGTTTCCCCCTAGAGAGTCCTGCAGGATACGGGTCATCTTACTGTCACGGTACGGGACATGGGTCTTCTACAGGGGGGAGAGGGATGGAGGGGGAGAGGGGAGGGAGAGAGAGGAGAGAGAGAGAGAGAGAGAGAGAGAGAGAGAGAGAGAGGAGAGAGAGAGAGAGAGAGAGAGGAGAGAGAGAGAGAGAGAGAGGGGAGAGAGAGGGGGGGAGAGAGAGAGAGAGAGAGAGAGAGAGAGAGAGAGAGAGAGAGAGAGAGACAGAGACAGAGAGAGAGAGAGAGTGGGGGAGAGAGGTATAATGGGGAGAGAGAGAGAGAGAGAGAGAGAGAGTGGGGGGAGAGAGAGAGAGAGAGATAGAGAGAGGGGGAGAAAGAGGGAGAGAGAGGGGAATGGGGAGATGAGGGAGAGAGAGTGAGGGGAGAGAGAGAGAGATTGAAGGGAGAGAGAGAGATTGAAGGGAGAGAGAGAGAGGGAGAAAGAGGGAGAGAGAGGGGAATGGGGAGATGAGGGAGAGAGTGTGAGGGGAGAGAGAGAGAGATTGAAGGGAGAGAGAGGGAGAGAGAGAGAGACAGAGGGGGG